>NC_136518.1:53966292-54116292 GCF_053919585.1 Euprymna scolopes
ATATATATATATGTATGTGTGCGCGCATATGTGTGTGCGTGTGTGTAGTTTGTATAATTTCATTACATATGTAAAAGGGGGTCGATAATATGCTACAACATGCAATCATCTATCATTTCTGATACACGCCAGCTTCGCTCTGGAATAAACTAATGTCTTTTGCATCATTGTTATCAAATGATTCGCTGAAATATTATCCAGTTTACTTTATTAGATTTATACGTGCACATGTTTTTTTTTTAATATATGTATACTGTGTTTGATTTTTTTTATTCCGCCAAAACTGAAAGTATATGCAAGCCTTGTATCGGATAAGCATAGCCGAACCAATATTTAATGCCATCTCTTCTGTCAAATCTTCCAATGTCTGTCATTCTCCAAGAACGCATTTTATTGAATGTATTTTTTTTTTTTTTTTTGCGTTTTGGCTCCATCACTGATGTCATTTCTTTTTTTTTTTTAATATATCCTTCTCGTGCGATAATACAAAAAACATAAAGAAAAATAGGTGTCACTCCCAGCGGACCACTTAATCAGCATATTCGGATTAACGTCTGTTTTACATGTGTTGGACGGCTTTTAGAAACTGACTACTAGACTAAACTATCCGTAGTAAGATCTTTGTGTATCTCTCTTTTTCTCAAATCGATCCTTATCACGACTTCCTATGTTTTTTTTTTTTTACTGGCCTTCCCCCGTCAACCGACTCTGCTGTGTCAATGCTCTATATCTGTTAAACCAAGAACGCACACCAATTTTTTTTATCATTTAACGGTTTATCAAAAGATCGTTGAGTGCTAAGGATCCAGTTTAAAAATTTTTTTTTTTTTTTTTAAAAAGAATCACCACTTATCAAGGCTCAGAAGCCACACACACACACACACACACACACACACACACACACACACACACACACACACACACACACACACACACACACATACACACACCCATACACACACACAGACACACACACATACACACACATACACACACATACACACACACATACACACACATACACACATGCACACACACATACAATACAAACACACATACACATACACACACATATATGATAAAAATAGAAATGATACACCAACATAATTAAAATAATTTCGTCTTCATTTAAAAAACTTCTTCAAGATGATTGATTTAAAAAACAAGGTAAAGTAAAAGCACGAGCTGAAATACTTGGTTTATATGTGGCGTGAAACGGGTGTCTTTGTTTTCTCTTTTAGATGGGACATAGTCTTTTGAAATGAAAATTCTAACAACACCCCCACCGCCACGTACATATATACACGCACGCACGCACGCACGCACACACGCACGCACGCGCGTATGTATGTTTTCAGGGTTAAAAGTGATATAATAAGTATAAAAACGATGTTATTTTTGATTTCTCATACGAGGGGCGTGCAATAAGTAATGCACCTGACCCACTTTCAGTTGTCTGATCTAGCTGAAATTTTGCATGTGCAATGATTTATATCTCTACGGGTTATGTGGCAAATTACAGCTCTGAACTAATTATGGTTTCTGTTTTACAGATGCTTGAACTGAGTCAGATGTGAAATGGAACCTGTTGAATGTCGAGCAGTGATCCGGTTTTTGTATATGAAAGGACGCACACCACAGGAGACTTTTGATGAAATGAAAGCAACCTATGGTGATAATGCCCCATCATATGACCTTGTAAAACGCTGGCATTGTGAATTCAAACATGACCGGAAGTCTGTAGAAACAGCTCACAGACCTGGTCGCCCCCCTTCTGCCATTGATGAGGAATCTATCCGTCAAGTTGAGGCTGCCATTTTGGAAGATCGACGCATTACTATTCGCCAAATATCCCAAAATGTTAAGATTAGTACAGGGTATCTTGAAATTATCATTCATGACTATTTGCATATGCATAAGGTGTCTGCCAGATGGATTCCCAGGTTGCTCACACCATTCCAGAAGTGAGAACGCGTCGAGTGCTCGAGGATGAATTTGGAGATGTGCCAAGAAGATGAGTCAAAGTTTATCAAAAGACTGATTACACAGCATGAAACCTGGGTCCATCACTATTGATCCAGAGACCAAAGCTCAGTCAATGCAGTGGAAGCACTTGGACTCACCACCTCCAAAGAAGGCAAGGGTGTAGCTCTCCGATGACAAGGTCATGCTCAGTATTCTGGGACCACAACGAAGTAGTGATGACAGATTTCCTGGCAAGGGTACCACAATTACAGGAGCCTATTATGCTTCACTTTTGAGGAAATTAAGGGAAGCTATCAAAATCAAGAGGTGGGGCAAGATCAGCAAAGGTACCTTCCTCCTGCAGGACAACGCCCCGGTCCACAACTCGCATGTTGCTAGATCAGAAGCACGGGCGTGTGGTTATGAAATCCTTTCCCATCCTCCCTACTCTCCTGACCTTGCACCCTCTAACTTTTACCTCTTTCCAGCCATGAAGTTGATCTGAAAGGAAAGCGTTTCCCAGATGATACAGCCTTGATTTCTGAAGTCACGTCGTGGTTGGAGGACCAACCTGGGGTGTTCTACAAAACGGTCTCCAGAGCTGCATTAAACGATGGGAGAAATGCATAATTCTGGATGCTTCCTATGTCGAGAAAGACTAATAACTGTGCCAAGTTTCGTTGCTCTACTGCTATGGAAAGTGGGTTAGGGGCATTACTTATTGCACGCTCCTTGTATTTGATTTCAAGCGGCCCGCCTCCCTTTGTCGATATAATAGCAAAAAAAAAAAAAAAAAAGAAAAAACAACGGACCAAGAGCAGAGGACCGTTTAATATATTGAAATAAAATATAACGAATTTAAAACAACGGTTTTATGTTTCACACACCAACTGTAATTCGGAAAATATTTCTTTAGAAAGATACATAGGATAACATGCAATTTGCATACATGTGTTTGTTTTGCGATATTTTTCAACGAATTCAATTATTTATACGAAAGTGCATTTTTACCTGAATGCTAGTTGGGAATAATATACCCTTTGAGCAATTTCGTATCCCCAAATGGGGAGCGGCATATGTATTTTTTTTTTTTAATATAATTATCCACTCTAATGAGACTTGACGACGAAACATGTGTCAGTGGATAATTATATTTAAAGAAAAATACATATGCCATTCCCCATTTGGGGGTACCAAATGAATCAATTATTCACAACTGGCATTTAGGTAAAAATGCACTTTCATATAAATAATTGAATATATATATATATATATATATATATATATATATATATATATATATATATATACATATACTAGCAAAAGTACCCGTCGTTGACTGGGTTCAAAAACAGCCTACAGAAAATGGACTCTTATTTATGAAAGTATGATAGGTTATGAAAAGGAATCAAAACCAAAGCAAAATACGATGAAAGTAAAAATAAAATAGATAAACCCCATAATTTATTATACCATACCTGTTCACACTGAAACGCTTATCACAATATTCTGTGGATCTATATTAAAAAATCTTGTTAAACTTTGTGACATATTTCCATTCTATGGCGGTCAGGTGCGAACGAACACCCCATAATTTTATTATACCATATTTCTTCAAACTGAAACATAATTATCAAAGTATACTTACGCAGATAGATATGAAAAGTCTTTATTAAAGTTTTTGCCTATTTCCATTCTATGGAGGCCAGGCACGAACGCAAACCCCACAATTTTATTATACCATCCCTATTTAAGTTAAAACATACTTATCAAAGTATTATTATGTACATCTATATCAAAAACACTTGTAAAGGTTTTTTTTAATTTTTAAATTTAAAATTTTTATTTCAATACTTTGTGGACCAGGCGCGTACGCAGACCCCACAATTTTAATGCATCATCATTATGCCAGATATACCCATTACTGTGTCTCGATACATCTTCTATCATTATATGTGATCAGTTTTCTATAATAGTCAACCATATAGGAGCCTATTCGTGACCAGACACACAAACAGACGTTCAGCTTTATATATATATATATATATATATATATATATATATATATATATATATATATATATATATATATGTGTGTGTGTGTGTGTGTGTGTGTGTGTGTGTGGAAATGTATAAAAAAGAATGCGAAAAGTATAAAAGCTTATAACTTTTCTTTATTCGTTTTCAATTGGTGACGTGCAGGAATTCAAAATAATATTATGAAAAAAAGTAAAAAACTTTTTTTACAGGTACATAATTTTCGACCGATCCTTCAGTCTTCATATATATATATATATATATATATATATATATATATATATATATATATATATATATATATATATATATATACATATATATATGCATTTGTTAATACATATATATGGATTTTATTGACTTTATTTCTAAATTTAAAAAGGCGTAACGTAAGCAAAATATAAGGTATTCGCAGCTTCTCTTTCAATTAACCGATTTTTTAAACACGTATTTTATTTCCCTTTAGTAGATTGATTATTGCTATTGCTTCTGATGAGTTAAGGGCAAAATAGATGCGCTGATTGATATAATAATTAAGTGATTGATTTTGCGCTACGAAACAGATACTGTCAAGAATTGCAAATGTCAATTGAATTAAAGGAATAAACACTAAGATGGTCAACATCATGAAATTTGGAATATAGACTTTTATCATTCATCCATTATATGCTCTGTAATTACATTGAGCTTATTAAATAAGGATTGTTATATATAAAAAAGAAATATACGTGAATAAAGAATATTTCAACAGAAATATATATATATATTTCTGTTGAAATATTCTTTATATATATATATATATATATGTGTGTGTGTGTGTGTGTGTGTGTGTGTTCAAAAGGATTGTTTTCTCAGGTGAGTTTCTTACCTGTATGATGTTTGTGGCTGAATCCCTTTCATCAGTTGCTACCCACATATATACAAATATATGATTGTTAAGAATCCTTAATTTTGACATTAATTCATATAAATTGAAATTACTCGAATTCCAACTCATTTGAGTCACTGGCCAGCCTCCGAGAAATTCCATAAATTCCTTCACTGGTTCTAAACCTTGTTCTTCAATAAGACCTGTGTATAGAAAAAAGGTGAAGAAAGATTAAAAAATATTTTTTTAAAAGATGAAAAAAAAAAAAAAATGAAAAAGATAAAAAGATGAAACATGATGAAAAACGATAAAAATATTTGTAAAAAGATGAAAATAAATGAAAAAAATATGATCAAACAATATTTAAAAAAAAAAGTGGAAAAATGAGAAAAAATTATGGAAAACGATAAAAAATATCTGTAAAAAGATGAAAATAAATGAAAAAGATAAAAAATGAAAAAGATAAACGAAAAAGATAAGAAATATGCAAAAATTTAAAAAATTAAAAAGATGAAAAAATGCAAAAAAATATGATCAAACAATATTTAAAAAAAAAAAAAGAAATGAGAAAAAATTATGAACAACGATAAAAATATTTGTAAAAAGATGAAAATAAACGAAAAATTAGAAAAAACGAAACAGATAAAAAATCAAAAAGATAAAAAATGAAAAAGATGAAAAAGTTTTTCGTTTTCAATTTTTCTCTTTAAATGCTTTTCTCACATTTTCAAAGATGAAAAAAAAAATGAAAAAACACGAGAAAAATATTTTCAATTTTATTATTTATTTCAATTTTTTAAGAAAATAATTTTTAATGGTACCCTCAACCTCCGCTACACTTCCCCCCCCCCAAAAAAAACGACAACTAAACCAAAAATTATCCAGATGGCAAAACATTTATTCGATGATGATGATGATGATGATGATGCGCTGAGGCAGTTTTCTCTAGATGCCTTATGTGTCAATAACGTGGTTAATGCGGTTAACACGGTACTAACTTGAACCAACTTGCTTGTGTTCAAGTTAAATGCAGAGAGGTCTAAAGGTAAGACTGACAGGCTTCAAACTCTTTGACTTCGATTGACGAACACTTTGCACCTGTGGTGCTAGCAGGGATCACGAGGCAAGTCAGTATATGTTGTGCAAGTTGTGTTGACGGGATTTGCCATCCCACATCACACCTCACTGTATTAGGAAGAGACACACGTAGTTAATCAGAGCCAGTCAGAATAAGAGAGTTTTGCAGTCAAGATGAGGAAACAGAAAAGAAGAAAGAGGTCTGAATCGATTCAGCGATGCAGAGACCCTCCTAGAAATCAGGAAGATCCTGAATAAAGGCGGTCTAAAGATAAATAATAAACAAGTCATGTTTTAGGAGCATGCATGATTGATTTCCAGATTGAAGTGAAATCATCGTGAGGGGCACTGACTGGCGAAAGGAGAAAATGTACGTGTCTTAAGATCTCCTTATAGACTGTATGTATGTTACACACACACACACACACACACACACACACACACACACACACACACACACATAAACAGACGATCAACGGCCATGTTATAGTTATACACACACTATACAAATTACAAAGAACAATATGCAACAACCCCAATCGAGATAGAAGAGTAATATGCACCGATGACCTACTGCAGAACAGAGGATTGGAGAGTGTACACAAATTGCAAATAATCATGCAAGATCAAGAGTGCTGGAGCAGCCGTGGGGTCTGTGGTGAAGCGTCCTAAAAGACGGTAGAGATGAGAATTTTATTATAATCAGTTATTATTACGGTTGAGATTAAACCTCCTTTTCTTTGCTGATGAGAGAAAATTGTATATGTGCTTATTGAAGCTGGGCACATTTTAGACTATATTTTTTTTTGTGATTTAAAAAGATCACTGAAATCACAACTTGTTGTGGTCAAGTTTCTGAATTTTTGAGATAAGGGTTATTCATTCATATTATTTGGATGCTTCCGACTACTGTTCTCATCTTGAGGATAATTTTATTGATACAATTGTAAAAGTGATATTCTCCTGAAGGGTGAAGGTTCAATTCTCAGTGTGGACGACTGAAAAATACAATTGTGAATTACTTAGTTTACGTCATGGCTGAGGGAACAAGAGCATGCTACCCTCCCCGTGAAATTAATAAAGCGTTCTGTTCGAAATTCCTTCCAAATTCCAAAGTTTGACAGGCACATTCCCAAGTTTGACAAGATACACGTGATGAAAATTGGAGGTTACATCGACCGATACATTGTGAAAAATGAGAGTCCCCGGAATCCAAATAATATGATTGTGGTCAAGTGTGATTTATTAAAAAATTTAATTACTATAGGGTCACCGCTTAACAAGGCCCGGCGGCAACTCAAGGATAAGGGTTAATGAGTGGCAGGTAAAACAACACCTTGTTGATCAATGATGGTGGAAATTGGATGAGTTAGTTGTTTTTAGAGGGAAGATCATCAAGAAGTTGTTTATGTTCGACTTTAAAACGACCATGTTATAGTCAGCTGGGAAGCAGCTCTGTGGTATTGTGTTCGATCGGCGGACAGTTCTGGGGAAAAAAAGCTCTGCTGATGGAATTTTCGTTTAACTCTAGGCACAGATAAAGGATAAGGAAAATTGATGATGGTGGTTGTAGCTAGTTGGGGGTTTGACATGAATGTCTTATAGAGGGGGAACATGAAGTGAAGCTCAGTCGAGTACCTACTATGCAAATAGCGATAGAGCAGAGATGTTAAATTTACAAAACGATTTTTTTTATTGAAGAATTAATGATTTCAAACTGAAGTTGAGACTTACTTGTATTGATACATGCCGAATACATATATTTGGCCTTTTTGATTGCACTGTTTTCGTCGGGTTGGATGTCCGTCTCCAGTAAATCTGCAAAAAGAAAGAAATAAAATCTATAGAATAATACACCAAAGCATTTCATGTATGTGTGTACGTTATCGCCTTTCACACACATTTAAAAAATATGAGATAGTCCGATCAGCAAACATGATGACGAATGTGATGTCGCTAAGGTAAAAAGAATTCGGACTTTAACCATTTCAAAAGAAATTGTTCCAAAATCAAATTATTTAAATGCATATATTTAAGAAAGTGATATTCGTTTCATTGATTTGAAGAATTTTTATTTTTGTTACTAAGTATTCCCCACTTATCTAGGCCAAAAGGCCACTCGAGGATAAGGATCACCGAGTGTCAAGTGGTGAATGAAACGACACCGTGGTTATTGGTAACAGCGGGTAGTAGGCAGAATTTGATTATTTAAGAGGACGGCACAACAAGAGATTTTTTTATATTGAACTTGAAAACTATCATGTTATAGTAAGCTGGAAAGCAGCTCTGTTTCACAAACGGGCAGGACTAAGAAAGAAACTTTACTCAATTAATTTTCGTTTAGTTTTAGGCCCATCTAGAGAGTAATTGAAATTGTGGACTAGTTGTAACTATATAAGTGTTTGTTGTCAATGTTTTACAGGGGGGACCATAGATTGGAGTTCAGTCGAGCACTTGCCATTATAATAATGATAGAATAGGGAAAGACTAGCAATGTCTCTTCTGTGAGAAAGAAGTGATAGAGATGAAGAAAAAAGAACATCGCTCACTAGATTTCGAAGCCTGTATGACTTAACTGAGGACTTAATTCTGGTCTTCTGGCCCATTAACAAACACTCTTACCATTAAACCAAATGGGCTTATTTATTTACGTACAACTTTTTCTTTGCACTCGTCTTCCTATGCACTGCACCTTTCTCTTTCTTTCACCTCTCACTCACTCAGCATCTGCACAACGTTGCCAACCCAACCAATAATACAGACAATGTATTGATGTGATCACGAAATGTGACCAAACATTTGATTTTTCTGATGCTTCAGATGAACAAGATTGTCATAAGTTGATTAGTCATAAATTTTAATATTTATCATTAACATTTACAAATGTTATCATTTAATAATTCTATAAAAATGAATGTTGATGGAAAAAAAAACATTTAAATGTAATTGTTAGTCATACTTCATTATCAATATCATAAATCCTTCCTGATAATTTCCTTTTTGAATCCCTTTTTATTTACGTACCATATTTTCTTTGCACTTGTCTTCCTATGCACTGCACCTTTCTCTTTCTTTCACCTCTCACTCACCCAGCCACTGCACAACGTTGCAAACCCAACTAATTTGAATGTAAAAACGGACAATGTACCGGTGTTAGCAAGAAATGTGGCCAAACATTTGATTGTTCAGATGGACAAGGTTGTCGTAAATAATGACAAAATATAGAGAATACATAAATAAATGGTTGATTTTTGAATCCTCAAATATTAAGATACAAATAATTAGTTTTTATTTCACAATATCAATGGAAAAGGTTTCATTTTTCTTTTATTAAATCATAATATAAATTATGAAAATTAAATGTTCAATCTGAAAGATCCCTTTTTAATTATCTTTGAAATGTAGGAGAAGGTGCCTATCTTGTCATAAGTTTACTCAAATTACTTTTTATCCACGCTTTATAATGCTGGGCGTTTAGCAAAGGGGATCGAGGATAATTTTTTGAGTCTTATGTATTTACTTTACTAGGTATCATATATTGTCAAGGCCCAAAGGCCACTCGAGGATAAGGATTACTGAGTGTCAAGTGGCGGATGAAACAACACCGTGGTTATTGGCAATGGTGGAGATTGGTCAGAATTTTATTTATTTAAGAGATTGTTTATAATTATTTTCATGCTAAGAAAACAAAGGCTCGCAATGTCTCTTCTGTGGGAAAGAGGTTGCAGGGAAGAGAAAAGGGGCACCACTTACTAGATTACGAAGTCAGTTTTGAACTTTGTCAAGGCAGGATAGGATGCTCCAAACAACTCCTGCCCAGATGTTTTTTTTTTTTTTTTACATAGGCATCACCACTTATCAAGGCCAAGAGGCCACTCGATAATAAGGGTTAAAGAGTGTACAGTAGAAATTGGACAATATAGAAATTGTTAGTAATGGAAATTCGGTAAATTTGTTGACTTATATGGAACGGCTCATGAAAAACTTGTTTACGTTAGACTTGAAGACAACCATATTGGAGAGTAGGAAAACGGAAGACAATTCCATAGGCGTGCAGTTCTAAGAAAAAAGCTTTGCTCATTGAATTTACGTTTAGGTTTAGGCACAGATAAAGAGTGAGGGAAATTAGTGAAGTGTTTTCTGCTAGACGGGTGTTTCTTGTGAAAGTTTGGCGAGGGGGTACAATAGATTGGAGCCCAGCCGAGCACTTGCCATGAAAATAACGATAAAGCAGAGACAAACTCGCAACATCTCTTCTGTGAGAAAGAGGTTGCAGGGAAGAGAAAAGGACATTCCCTACGAGGCTACGAAGTCTATTTTGAACTCTATCAAGGCAAGATAAGTCCTTGCTAGCAGCTCCTGCCCAGATGTGGCAACAGTACTCCATCCTTGGACGTACCTGGCTCTTATATAGATAGAGAATTGCATCAGCAGTGAGATATCTACTGGATCGATAGAAGGATCCCACCATTTTTCCAGCAGCCTTGGCAACGGATTTAATGTATGTGTTCCATTTAAGATCAAGAGTAAAGGTCAAGCCCAGAAGCTTGTCAAAACATGAGGCGTCCCCAAGACGAGAGCCATTCATTTCAATTGATTCCAGATGGGGATCAGAGCGTAGATGATGTCAATGTTGAGATCTGGCAACAGTACTCCATCCTATGACGTACTTGACTCTTATACAGGTAGAGGACTACATCGGCAGTGAAATATTTACTGGAGTGGTAGAATGATCCAGCCATTTCCTCATTGACCTTGGCAACGTATTTGATGCATGTATTATTGAATATCAAGTGGCGGATGAAACAACACCGTGGTTATTGGCAATAGTGGAGATTGGTCAGAATTTTATTTATTTAAGAAGACGGTCCGACAAGAGATTGTTTACAATTATTTTTTTCGCTAAGAAGACAAATAATATTTATTCTAAAAAATAATATATATATGTATATATATATATATATATATATATATATATATATATATATATTGCTATAATAAAAATATAGTTAAAGAAGAGACATATTTATTTTATTTATTTAAACAATAATAAAATGATTAGGCGAACTATTAGTAAGGTTAGTTGTCAGGAAAAGGTCAAAGGGAGAACACGGGAGGAAGTGATTAGGATGAGCTTGAGAGAAAGAGGGATACATAAAGACCTGTCCAGAGATAGGTTAGTTTGGAAGTTAATTTCTAAAAGCTATAAAAAAAAACATTGCAGAATGTAAAACAGTCGTTACACCGATGATGATGATGATGATGATGCTGTTACTGCTGCTGCTGCTGCTGATGCTGATGATGATGCGGCGGCGGCGGCTGCTGCTGCTGAAGATGCTGCTGCTGCTGATGATGATGATGATAATGCTGCCGCTGATGATGATTTAATGGCGTTATTTATTGTCTTGTTTTTTTAAATTTAAATTTATTTTATTATTTCAACCACTCAGAGAATAAAGAAGGAGAGAACAATATGTGTCTGACTGTTACTTTGCCACTGTTGAGGCCGTCGCCATTCAATGAGTCAACACCTACATAGCAACAAAAGAAACAAATAGCTGTTTTGTGTTAGCAATACAACACTGGCCAGCTATTCTTTTCGCAATAGGGATCCATGCTATGTTACAAACTGCTGTTATTATTGGCCAGTTTATACCATTGCTGGTCACTTTATGTGTGACTGGCCGGTTCACTTGTTGCTGATCAATTAAGACGTCAAAAAGCTTCACATTCATGAATCGTATTACCTCTGCCATGTAGGTTATGCTTTCAGCCGTGTTTGTTTATTTGTGTCTAACCTTGCGTCAATGTTGGTTAATCAATCGTAAAGCAAACTTTGCCAAGATATCGATTATAATCAAATTTAGAACAGATTTAATTTCAGGATATCTAGGTCAAGGTAACGGAAAAGTAAAAAAAACTACATTTTAGTGATAACTAGGCTATGAAAACAGCATATTCTTTCCATTGTTTTGATTCTCGAGTATATATCCGATACAGTTAGACACAATCAACTGAGAATCAAATCACTCTACATAAAAACATATAAAATATCAATGGATATATACCTGAGAATGAAAAAAAAAAGGTGCTATTGTTATAGCGCTAGTGATAAATTCAGTTCTAGTCATCGTAGAAACTCATTACTTGGCCCATATTGTAACCAGTCAAGTCCTACATCTTATGTGATATTGACATTTGATTTGATCTTGATTGTGAAAAGTTTGGAAAAAAGTCCCAAATTTGAGGTATAAAGCTCAGGCTTTTTGATGATAATAACCACAGGAAAAACTCGAGGAAAACATGGGGAGAAATGATTAGGATGAACTTAAGAAAAAGAGGGATAAATAAAGACCTGTCTTGAGATAGGTAAGTTTGGAAGTTAATTTCAAAAAGCTGTCAAAAACATCGCAGAATGTAAAACAGATGTTACACCGATGATGAGGATGATGATGATGATTTAATCGTGTTATATATATATATATATATATATATATATATATATATATATATATATATATATATATATATATATATTTTTATTTTTATTTTAAATTGCTTTTATTATTCCAACCAGTCAAAAAATAAAGAAGGAAGGAACAATATATCTATGCCTTCATCGCTACTGTTAAGCACATCGTTATTCAATGGGCGAACTACTATTGATAACGAAAGAGTCAAACAACTGCTTCATGTTAGTAATACAACATATTTGAGGTATAGATCTGATGCTCTTTGATGACAATAGCCACCATGCAAAATTTCAGCCTAATCAGAGAACTAGATTTTTCAGTTATCAACGTTTCGATCGTATTACTATACATGTCATATAATATGGAGAAGGTATATCCTTAAGTTGTCAGGCAGAGCTATGCAATCTCACGATTCACTAATGTTCTTATTTTTTGTATATGGTCGGTTTATAATGTGACGGGGTTAAAAATTGTTGCAGCCTCTATATGTCATTTTCATATAAAAGAATCAACAACTTAAACAGTGGTTTCGTGGCAATTTTCAGTGCAGTTAATACAAATAATAGTATCGTTTCGACTTTTAATGGACAGATACACATATTTTAGATATTAATAGATTATTGATCTGATCTTTCATAAAAAATATTTATTCGTTTTTTGCGAAACCTTTCGCCTCGGGACTTTTCAATGTTATTCATTTTTTATTTTGGAGGATGGTCACATGGTAGCAAAACAAATACTGCTCGCTCCCCCTAAAAAAAACCAAAAAAACTGGAGGAGGTAATATTTGGAAAGATGATTTAATGATTGCAGTACATATATCAAACTACTTGCAGTCACAAATAGTGTATTGTAAATAGGGAACATTAGTGCAATATAAGTATAATTTTGACTTGAGATGCACAGATACCAAAATATCCATCATCTATACTATAAATCTCACATCCCTGTTTAAATGTATGTATGTATGTATGTATGTCTGCCTAAAACTTTCGACAGAGGCAACGAATTTTCACAAGCCCGATATTGCTTTGAAGCTCGACCCTTCGGATGACAGACATCGAAAAATTAACTAAAAACATTCATTTCTTCACCCTCAACTGGACACTTTTCTACAGGGAGGGGTCGCTTTTTTTTAGCTGGACTTGATTGCGACTTGGTCGATTTTTCTGAGATTTCACACGAAAGTACTTTATGTGCCTGGCAGTGTTCTTAGATAGGTTTTGTATATGAATGCCACCAATAATAATCAATAATTGAAATAATCTGGTGAAAGAAGAAACAGGCGATTTTGATCAAAGTTAACATCTTACACAACCTAATATCACAAGGGCATTTGAGAATTTTTATTACCACACAAGCCGAAAGGCTCGACATATGAAATCAACAGTAGGTTTTTTGATATAACAGTGGCGCATTTGAAATGAATGTTTCTGTTTAAATCAAAATTGAACCATACTTGACTTTTTCTATTTTAAACTTAAATTCAAGCCATTATCATCACACAAACAGTAAGGCCAAGCATATAAAATCAACAGTAGGTTCTTTGATATGACAGGGGCGCGTTCGAAATGAATGTTTCTGCTTAGAGCACAATTGAAATATGATTCGTGACTTGTATTTAAACTTTAATTCAGACCATTGTACATAAAAATTTTATAAAATCAATACTAGGTTCTCTACAGTGCAGTGTAGACAACAATGTATTGTGGACTAAGTCATTGTGGGGAGGCATATGAGCTTCATACCAGTGCACTGTGATGGGTCCCCAACTAGAGCCGGTAATCAATCAATTTGATTGAAAAATGGTCGCTTTCACCGATTTCGATGACAATAAAAATATAGGAGTGTGAAACATTCGTTGATCATCATTCGATCCCGGGCAATGTCGGGTTGCCCTTCTGGTGTCTGAGAAAAATACTTTTTTTTCCTTCTTTTATGAAATCTGTAACCATGCTATCTCGGCTCGAGGTTTTTCCGTGTTATTCAGTTTTCATTTTTTTTCTGGTTTTTAGTCTCCTTTTTCCATCAAGAATCCGACTATTGTCTCCTCAAATGACTTTTGGTGATATTTCTATTTTCTAAGCCAATGAGTTCAGCATTTCATACGAATTCTTTGCATCATCATCATCTTCTTTGATATTTTTTTGGTAATCTCACCGCTTCTGTCTTGTAATGTTATTCCTTCTACTTTTACCAAATTTCACCTGCAGATTTCCAGTTTTGTTTTTGGATGCATCGTTTCCTCATTGCAATTTCTGTTTTTTTCTCTTTCTTTCTTTCTTTTTTTTTTTAATTTTCTCTCTCGTTCTTTGCAACTTCGTATTTCTATGTTTCTCTCCAAGAACTTCCCATCTGTGGAACACATTGCCAGAAGATTACTTCCCCGAGGCTAACAACATTGTCCTCTTAAAATCTAATATCAATAAACACTTATTATGCTATTTGCCTTCTCTCCAGGAGGTCAAACTCAAGGTCAGATGTGGGTTTAATGAAAATCTTTTTCTGGAATGAAATAGATTCGAACTTGGCACACCCAGGTTTTTGGTCTGTGTCCTTAACCACTTAGCCACCGTCAGTCCCAAATAAAAATTTGCCATAAACCACCACTCATAATTTATTAATCTTTATTCTCGAGTAGCTCTTAGCCTTGATAAATGATAAAATAGAATAGATTAAATAGAATAGTACCTTGATATTATTCTAAAATTTTTTATTTTCATCATTTTCATATCTTTAATGTCTTTGGATTATTTGAGCTGCTGTTGTTGTATTGGGTGTAGTTCTCATAACCTTTTGACCGATGTAACCTCTGACCTCTTTCTGGTGCTCTTGCAAAACTTAGGAAGCTTTATGCCAAACTTGGAAATCTGTACGGAATTTTGAATGGAACACTAAAAAAAGTCCTGTTACAGATTCCTGAGTTCAACGAGATGCGTCAAAAGAAAGTCGGAGGTTACATCGGCCGAAACGTTGTGAGAATAACACTCAAGATGAGTTATCCAAATAGTCCAAATTATTAATCTCTATCTTAAAAATTCTGAAAAATCATTAGGTCTTTTGCAATTTTTCAGACGGTTACCATTATCTTGTTTGTGTTATCACAGGTCAGCCATTTTGTATCTCAAACTTATTCCGGTTTCTTGTGTCGAACCTTGGAACTGTCACAAAATTTTGAAGCCAACCAATTAGTTGTCACAAAATATTGAAAGCAACCAATTAGTTGTCACAAAATTTTGAAACCAACCAATTAGTTGTCACAAAATATTGAAACCAACCAATTAGTTGTCACAAAATATTTAAACTAAACCAATTAGTTGTCACAAAATTTAGAAACCAACCAATTAGTTGTCACAAAATTTTGAAACCAACCAATTAGTTGTCACCAAATATTGAAACCAACCAATTAGTTGTCACAAAATTTTGAAACCAACCAATTAGTTGTCACCAAATATTGAAACCAACCAATTAGTTGTCACAAAATTTTGAAACCAACCGATTAGTTGGTTCTTGAATTTTTCGGCTTATCACTGGTAGTTTAGTTATTTTATGCTACAACCATTTTTCACATATAGTTTTTATGAGAGATTAATTCATTTTGTAGGCGTTTCTTTTATGTGGTTTTTGCTGCTGAAGTTTTTAGATGAAGATTGATACTCCACCAGACTAGATAAATTCTTGTTCTGGAATCTTATTCAAATGATCAGTTGATGAGAGGAAAATTATGTTCCCAAATTCTTCAAAATTATGTTCCTAACCCTAACCCAATTTCTTCATGAAATCAGTGTTTGAGAAGTAAAGAGGAACTTTAATATAACATTCGAATATCTATGTATCTCGTATAGAGATAAAGTAGTAGTCCTAGGAAGGGGGGTGTTCTTGGTTTCTGAGAACTTTGACAGAAGTAAAATGAAACAAAGAGTTTAACCCAAGACAGCGAAACATAAATATATGACGTCATACTCCCCCCCCCAATATGTCAAATTTGTCTAGAACACCTTATATTACCTATAAACGATGGTTTCTATTTAACCCAGAGATGAGAACCTAACAGGTGCTACCATGCTCCGGGTTAAAGTAGACTTAAGCATAGTAGTCATTAAGAGATAACTCCTCACTACCGAAAGGAATTTCCATGAACAGAGTTTTTTTTAAGAACACATTAACATAGGACTGTCTCCCTACAGGCTAAGCATGTTCGTCTTCAAATCTAAT
This sequence comes from Euprymna scolopes, assembly GCF_053919585.1. Lineage (NCBI taxonomy): Eukaryota > Metazoa > Mollusca > Cephalopoda > Sepiida > Sepiolidae > Euprymna > Euprymna scolopes. The sequence continues at coordinate 53,982,928 of NC_136518.1, forward strand.
GTCAACAAATATTTATCGAGTCGTTCTCTTAAGTAATCAAATCTTTCCCTTTCTACCTATCAATTTTTTCATCCAATTTACAGCCTCATTAACCCTTATCCTCAAGTGGCTTTTTGACCTGCTAAATGGTTACTTACTGGTATAATAGAAGCTCGCAAATAACCCTCCTCTCCTTCGTAACTCGATTTTACATGCTTCCAGCCTGTGCTAACATTCTACCAATATGTTGAATTTTAAAATTAAGATAACTTCCCAAATATATAGTTTTTGTGTTATAGCCAAGTCGGTTGTGGATAATAAGCTGTTGAATGCTTGACAGCGTTTAGAAATAAAGGAGTCACCAATAAAGGTAGGTAGAAACGGTTGAAAAAAAATGGAATTCGGGGTTGTGGAGTGAGTAAGGTGCAGCCACCTTGGTCAAATAATGTCCGAGTTAATTTAGTGCCCTACAAATTAAAGTCCTACTTAACCAATACATGTGGCCCTGAAAGACACAAAAACATTAAGGTCCTGAATATGACCTAAAACTATATCCGATGGTGAAGCCTCACCTTGCGGGCCTTGGGGAGTGTGAAGCCACCCTTTAATTGCCATTGCTCCCAGGTCCATTTTGACCCGGAGTGATTAGTACCTGTTAGGGTCCCAACTATGGGTTGAATAGAATCTGACTTAAAAAAATATACTCCATTAAAAATCGTTCCTCAAAATAACTAGATTTGGCATTAAATAACCTGAAAAAGGTTGATATGCCGTAAAACAAAAACAACCGACCAACAAAAACATTAACGTTTTCAAATTTTATCCATACTTTTGTTGTTCTTCTTGAATGCTGTCTAGTTAATAAATGTCTTTCATATCTTGGAAAGGTCTAGCTCAAGACAAGGACTGATGGAAAATAGTGGGCATTTACTCAACTTGATCTTTGTCCTAATTCACTGATCAGTGGGAATACAGAGAGAGATTGTGATCAAAAGTCGCTAATTAATTACATTTTGTCAGCCCATATTAGTCTACATGCTATATGATTCCAAACAGACTCTGCTGTGCCTTATCACGCCCTATTTTTGAGCCATGTGAGGTAATATCTGTTTCTGTTACATTATTGTTATATTATCGCAGACTTTTATTTATTTACTACATCTATCCCTTGTGACATCATCCACTATGCATTGATACAAACAAACAAGCAAAAAAAAAGAAAAGAAAGAAAAGATTCTCCAAGTGATAGATAGATATAATTTTCTTTGGGTATGCAGATGACAACAGATTTTTGAAACTAATTATAAATTTTATCGTTGATAACATTAAAACATTATAACATGTGAAAATGCAAGAATAGAACACAGCTTTACTAATTCAACAAATTTTTATTTATTAAGTCGAATATTTTGTATTTACAATATGGTTACTAATAACTTCATCTATTATATACAGACAGCTGTGCGTTCATATCAAGCTAAAAGTCAAAAACTACAAAACAAAACCCCACAAAATTGGCATATTCTTAATCAATGTTATGCTGAATGAATTATATGTAAAATTAAAAAAAAACAACTTATATCCATTTTTGGGAGAGGGGCGTCAAGCGCACCAGTTTTCGTTTTTCAGCCATTTTATGTTTTCGGTTTTCAGCCATTTTATGTTTTCGGTTTTCAGCCATTTTATATACTAAAGGGAAATAATTCTGAGTTTTTATCAAGTAATTATTTCCGGATAGGTTTTTTTTTTGTTTACAAAGGAGTCACCACTTTTCAAGGCCCGGTCGCCACTCAAGGATGAGGGCTAATGAGTGTACAGTGGTCAAGGGGAACATGTCGTAGTCATCGTTAGTAGTGGAAATTTGGTAAATTGGATTACTTAAGGGGAACGGCTCATAAAGAATTTGTTTACATTGGACTTGAAGACAACCATATTGTAGTCAGTTGGAAAGCAGGGAAATGGATCATAGTTCTGAAAGCGTGCAGTTGTAAGAAAGAATCTTTGTTCATGGAATCTACGTTTAGGTTTAGACACAGATAAAAAGCGGGGGAAATTATTGATAGTGGTTTCAGCTAGATGAGTGGTTTTCGTGAAAGTTAGTACAGGGAGATCATAGAATGGAGCTCAGACGAGCACTTGCCATGAAAATAACGATAGAGCAGAGATAGGCTCGCAAAGTAAATATGTAAAGGAGAAATCTGTGTGTGTATGTGTGTATGCATGTCCAAAGGAAGGAGTGTGCTGAATGGCAGAGAAAGAGAGGCGAAACTGATGAAAGAAAAAAAATAGAGAGATGTACAGAAGTTCAAATAGAAATATGTTGCACTTTTGTCCCAGGTAACGCCGGGTAACTCTGCTAGTTTCAAAATAAATCTAAAACTGCTTTTGCTTGTACTCTTCTACCTTTAGCTAGGTCTTGTGTTTATGCTTATATATTTGTATATAAATCGATCACTATAGATTTTGGAACAAAGCGGTTAGGCATAAAGGGTTGTAATGTGGGCTATATTTAGAAAAGTTCCTATATTCTTCAGTCTGTATAGAGCTAGATATGTGTCTAGCTACCTATCTACTATTATGCAAAAGGAACTTTGTGTGTGCGTGTGTGTGATTTTGTTTCCTATGGACTCGAAAACGGTTGGGCCCACTTTTTAAAAATTTCACACGAAAGTACTTAATGTGTCTGGGAGTGTTCTTACATAGGTTTTGTATCGAAATGCATCTGATAAGTATAAAAAAAAAGAAAAAAAAATCCGATTAAAGAAGGAAGTCGGATTTTGACGAAAGTTAACACTTTTATACAACCTAACATAACAAGTGCATTTGAGAAGTTTTATCACTGCATTTATAAAATGAGCTTATAAAATCAACTGTAGATTCTGTAGACAGGGGTGCGTTCGAAATAAATGTTTCTTTTTAGAGCACAAGTGAACCATGATACTTGACTTTTGCATTTTAAACTTTAATTCAAGCCATTCAATATAAAAATAATTTTATATAATCAACAGTAAATTCTTTACAGTGCAATGTAGACTACAATGTATTGTGGACTAAGTTACTGCAGAGGGAGGGGGCATGTGAAGCTTCCTACTGATATGTTGCGGAGTGGGGGTCCCTAACTAGAGCAGGCAATCATTCGATTTGATTAAGAAATGGACGATTTCACCGATTTCGATGACAATAAAAGTATAAGAGAATTGATCATTTGTTGATCCTCGTTTAATCCCGGACAACATCGGGTCTACCTGCTAGTGTTTATATATTTTAAGCACAGGATTCACTTGTAAACTAATTAACCGATGATTATGAATTTTGGAACACAGCTGCTAGGGGTAAATGGTTGTAATGCGAGATATATGTATAATGTTGCTTGTATTTCTGTGTTTGTATAAAGCTAGGGCTTTGTGGCATCCTTCCGGATAACATTTTGGCCATGTCGGTAGGGTATTAGAATACGCCGACTGTCCCCCCTGCAGAGGGTAAAAGTCCCTCAATGGGGGTCCTGGATATGACCTTAAACTATATCCGATGGTGAAGCCTCACCTTGCGGGCCTTGGGGAGTGTGAAGCCACCCTTTAATTGCCATTGCTCCCAGGTCCACTCTGACCCGGAGTGGTAGTACCTGTTAGGGTCCCAAGTATGGGTTAAATAGAAACCAACTTGAAAACAACAAATATATTCTATTAAAAATCTTTTCTTCAAAATCTTTGGATTCGGCATTAAATAACCTGAAAAGGGTTGATATGCCGTAAAACAAAAACAACCAACCAACCAACCAACCAACCAACCAACCAACCAACCAACCGGATAACATTTTAATCGTCTTGCTATCGACATCCAATGTGTCCAAGATAAAAAGCAAGATCCATAAAGTCTTAATAGTAGATAGAGCAATGCTTCTTTTCTAGAACTGCCTGTTTTTTTTTTTAACATGCTGCCTGCTTGTTGAACATGTTGCTGTAAGACTGCTTTCCAGCTGAGTACAACACGGTTGTTTTCAAGTTCAATGTGAACAAATTCTTGTTAAACAGTCCTCCTGAATAATTAAATTCTACCTAATCACCACCATCATTACCAATCACCGTCCACCTATCACTCATTTGACACTGATCCTTGAGTGGCTTTTGGGCCTTGGTAAATGGTGACATATTAGTAAAAATCAAATAGACTCAAATGTACAGTAAAATGTTTCCCCACTCTCTCCCTTTGCCTCTCTTTCTCTCTTTCATACTGGGTATAACGATAAAATTGTCGCCCTAGACATGATTCAATTTCCCTTTGATGAAAACTATTTTTCTTTTTTGTTGCAAACTATCTACTCGTTGGCCAGTTCTGTACAAATCCCCAAAGCGATAGGAGCCTTTTATCATGTTTGAAAATGAAACACAAGCGAGATCAGAGATGCACTGCTGTACAACTCATGCTTTTTACCGATCCAAGTTATGACAATAGGACCAGCACCCTCAAAATGCACCACTGGATTCCCATGAATAAACAAGGACGTGCCTAGTTTCGACCACGGTTATGGTCTTTAGTGTGGTTTCAAGTGAGGGCCACATCATGTCACCTCACATCTTTGAAGTCGGTTTGAAAGTCAACATCAAAGTGTACTTGGATGTGCTGAATAGTGCGGTGATCTCCTGCTGCAATCAGGTGGCTGCTATCAGACCCCGGATGTGGCAGCAGAACTCGGCGCTGGCTGACAAGTCCAAAGAAGAAGTGCTACGACATTTTATCCTTCTCTTACTGGCCCCCTCCTCCCTCGACCTGAACTCGCTGGACTACTTTGTTTGATCATACGTCGAGAACATCACCAACATGACCTCCCGCAACACCAAAACCAGCCTGAATCCGCCGAATATTCACCGAGCTCCTGCTGGCGCTTGTAGAAAAGGCATGCTCCCAGTTCCGGACCCGTATCGAGGGAGTGATTGAGGCTGAAGGCGGCTACATTGAATAGATGTCAGCTCTACTATATAATAAGGTTAGCTGAATTGACTTTTTTCAATGAAAGTTCAGAAAATAAAAGTGTGATGTTGTTTAGGGCGACAACTTTATCGTTCCACACTGTACTTTCTCACTTTTTTTTTCTTTTCTTCTCCATCTCTCTCCTTTTCTCCTAACCCTTTCTCTGTCTCGCGCACTCTCTCTCTCTTTCGCAACAATATGTCAGCCTTTGGCTTTGGTACAGGGGATGGAGAGGGTTAATAATAATAATAATAATAATAATAATAATAATAATAATAATGTTTTATAACTTTTCTTTTTCATTCATTGATTAAAGATTTTGCCTCGAAAGTTTTAAAAGTAAAAACGTTTGTGTTTGAAAGATTAGCCGTGAAAAAAAAAACAAAACAAAAAAAACAAACAAAAAAAAAAAAAAAAAAAATACAAAAAAAAGCAAAAAAACAAAAAAAAAAAACAAAATAAAAAACCCAAAAAAGCAAAATACAAAAAAAACACATAAAAGGAGAAAAGATTTGCACGAAGTTTTTCGTTTTTAATTTACTTTTTAATTAATTTACTTTTTAATCTCCTAAAATCCTACATCATAAAAATACAAGCTTTTTTCCATAACATCGAAAGAATCAGTAAAAAAAGGCAAAAAAGAAACATTAAAGATCCACTTCACATCAATTTACTCATCCATTGTAAGGTTTTTGTATATGTGTGTACGTATGTGTACGTACGTATGTGTATGCTTGTGTGTGTATTTCCATATATGCATGTACGTGTGCATATATGTGTGCATGTGTATGTATATGCAGGCCTACCTATGTGTGTATGCCTATGTCTGTGTGCATGTATATGCGTGTATGTTTCTCTGTTTCTGTGTGTGTGTTTCTGTGGGTGTTTGTTCGTGTATGTGTGTGTTTGTGCGTGTCCGTGTGCGTGTGTATTCGTGTATACGTGTGTACACGCCTGCCTGTGTGTGTGTATGTCTGTGTGTATCTGTTTCTCTCTATTTTTTCATTTTTCTTATCATTTTGTTTAAGCCAGGGATGGGGCATCCTACCAGATGCCAAACATACACCTGCTATTTTAGACACTCCAACCGAGAGATCTTTTTAAGATTCTAACCGTCCCTTTAAGTGCAATTGTTTGAATCTCCTTTGCACTTGGTTTACCTGGTATATTTGTAAGATAGTTTGTAAAATTCTTTTTCATAAGTCCGGTTGCTCCTATAATTACTGGAATGATAGAGATCTTCTTAAGGTTCCAGTTCTTTTCATGTCTGTTTAGTGTGTATGTCTGTGTCTGTGTGCATGTCTGTCTGTGTAAGTGCATGTTTGTGCGTGTCTGTGTGCATGTGTATGCGTGTGCACGCCAACTTGTGTGTTTATGTGTGTATCTGTCTGTGTGTGCATGTATGTGCATGTCTGCTTAGTGTGTATATGAGCTTGACTGTCTGTGGGTGTCTATGTATGTGCACTATGCGTGTCTGTATGTGTGTCTATGTGTGCATGTTTGCATGTGTTTGTGTTCGTGTATCTGAGTGTGTCTTTGTGTGTATGTTTCTGTGTGTAATGTGCGTGTCTGTTTGTGTGTGTATGTGTGTGTGCGTGTCTGTGTGTGTATGTGTGAGTTTACAATGTGGAGTTTCTGTTTGTGTGTATATGTGTGCATGTCTGTGTGTGTATGTGTTTGCGTTTATGCGTCTATGTGCGTCTGTGTATATGTTGCGGTGCGTGTCTACCTGAGCGTTTGTATGCGTGTATCTATTTGTCTTTTTATGTGTGAATTTTCATTGATTTGAAAGAATCTTTATTTTAGTCACTTTAAAAGAAAATGAAAAAAAAAATGTAAACAAAAATTAAAATAACGTTAAGTTTAAAACAAGTTAGAAGATAGTTGCTTCAATTTTTAATTCTTCAGATAAAGTGTAAACTCGAAGACTAAAAGACGATTCTCTCTTTGATGAAAGAATTGCTTTTCAGCTTTTATTCAGGACTAGCGAGGATACCGGGCGTTGCCCGGGACAAAAGTCTAACAGTTCTAATAAAATTTCTAGCTTTCTACCTCTAAGTTTTTCTCTTACGCCCCGCCTCCGCTTCTCTTTCTCCCCCTCGCCAGCCTATTCATCTCTCTACACACACACACACACACACACACACAACACACACACACACACACACACACACACACACACACACACACACACACACACACACACACACACACACACACACACACAACACACACACACACACACACTTCTCTTTTATGCAGATTATTTGAAGAGGTAAAGTAACTCATAGATAATTACTTCCCGTTACTTCCCGTTAGTACAAAACTATATACAGTTGTGCCCGATATTATTCATACCCCTCCTTGAAAATTGAGTTTATTAGGTGTAACTTTGTTAGAATTTATTGTTTACGTCCATATTGATACATATTCTTAATAAACCTCTTTTGATCATTTTCGTCATTTTAAAATCTCGGGATACTTGTAATAAAAGAAATATACAGCTATTTATAAAATCTGCAATGTTCAAAAATAATCATACCCCCTTATTTTTTCAGTATTAATCGAGTTTCTGACTGTTTGTTTCCTGTTTGATTCTTATTTTGAATGCTTTTATACAACCTTTGATTAATTTCATTTCGTTTTTTGCATTTTTCAGAAATTAAAATGATATCAACTGAAAACCAATAAAAGAATAAAAATTATTAGAATGGGGAAGAAAAAAGAGCTTAGTAATGATCTTAGGACTAAAATTGCGAATTCACATAAGGATGGTTTAGGTTACAAGTCAATTTCCAAGAAATTTGAGGTCCCTACAGCAACAGTACAGAGCATCATCAAAAAATTCCAGAGCCACCACACAACAAACAACTTGATTGGTAGAGGAAGGAAAAGGAAACTGTCTGCTAGAGCCACCAGGAATATTGTAAGAAGTGTTAATGCAAATCCAACCACCACTACTAAGGACATTTTAGAAAATCTGGAGTCTTCTGGCATAAAAATATCAAGGCAAACATTGCAAAGGACTCTGCATGAAAATGGTCTGAAAGGAAGAAGACCAAGAAGGACTCTATTGCACACCGGAAAACACCTTGCAGCACGTCTAAAGTTTACTAGGAACCATTTGAATTCTCCAGAGTCCGTTTTCTCAAGTATTTTGTGGACTCACGAAACAAAAATTGAATTGTTTGGCCATATGGATGCTTCTTACGTTTGGAGGAAGAAAGGAGAAGCTTACAACCCAAAGAACACCATACCCACGGTGAAACATGGTGGTGGTAGCCTAATGTTTTGGGGCTCCTTTTCGGCTAGTGGTGCAGGTAGTTTGGTTAAGATAGATGGAACCATGAAGAAGGAGCAATATTTGGAGATACTCCAGAAAAACATTAGACAGGATGCGGAGAAGCTCCATTTAGGACCAAACTGGGTCCTTCAACAGGATAATGATCCAAAACATACTGCCAAAATAGTCAAGAAATGGTTTGAGGATAATCAAATTAATGATTTGGAATGGCCTAGCCAGAGTCCCGACCTGAACCCTATCGAAAACCTCTGGCACATATTGAAAACTGAGGTTAAAAAGCGGAAACCTAGAAATTTGAGGGATTTGGAGAACTACTGCATTGAAGAATGGTCAAAAATCAGTGTTGATGCTTGTAAAAACCTTGTTGATAAATATCCAAAACGGTTACAGGCAGTTATTAAGAATAAAGGGCATGCTATTGACTATTAGTAAGAGAGGTATGAATAATTTTGAACTAGTGCCATTATTGTTTTTCTTTGTATAATGTTTCAAACTTGCATAATTTATTTATTTGTTGAGTTTAAATTAAATGCTTATGCTTGATTTATTGTTTGAAATCCCTTTAATATTGTCTACCTTCTGGTTTGAGCAATAATCTTATAGCAATCTCAAAGATCCGAGGGGTATGAATTATATCGGGCACAAGTGTATATATATATATATATATATATATATATATATATATATATATATATATATATATATATATATACATATATATATATATATATATATTGTGAGCTGTGACCTCTGATACTAGGATAAGTTGTATCGAGGCTGTATCGTCATATTATATTACTTTAAACTAGCAAGACCTGTGGAAATTTTACAGGGGACTCATTCATATGTAATATATTGATGTTCGCATTCTGTAGATGTTCAGTGAAAATGGAGATGCTCTGGTATTATTGTAGCTTTTTTTTTGTTAAAACTGCAAAAGTATTTATCTAAGCTAGCACGAACGCCCGGTAAAGCCCGGCCGTAAAGTACGCTTAAATATGATATTTTAATTCTTACAGATCTCGTAGATATTATTATAGAGTTAATGTTCTATCGATTTTTATATGTTATAAATTTGCGATTTCAAAGATAAAAGAATATATCCATATGACTTGGGTGCATTAGCTTGAATCATAACCGAAATAAAAACTTATGAAAAAATATTTGTATATATATATATATATATATATATATATATATATATATATATATATATATATATATATATATATAAAATTAAAAAATTAAAAAATGTATCCATTTTAAATGTGGAAATTGATGAATCGCACAGGTAAGAAATTCATTTTTATAGTATGAAAAGGTTAGTAACTGCAATTAAGAATAGGAAATTAGATCAAATGTTTGTAACATGTCTTCTTCCTAAGATTAAGGGTGGTGGTGTTTGATCAACACTGCTGGGGAGCCATGATGTAATATACTGTTTTGTTTTTAAATCCCCGAAACAGTGTTTCATGGTAAACAACTGATGATCCCTTGAAAAATAAATTATTGGTATTATAGTAAATTCGAGAGCGAGTTGATGCAGTGATTGCAGGTGATTAAATGACTTACTGACTAGATGGTTTTCTAACGAATGATAAAAAATATTTTTTTGTATAGTTTTAAAGGTTAAAAACTTCAAAGATTATATATATATATATATATATATATATATATATATATATATATATATATATATATATATCTTTAGTTCCTTCAGCATAATCGAAACCGAAACCAAAACATATGAAGAATTCTTGATAAAATTATTTATGCCAAGAAATAGAAGAACATAACAATTAAACGACTCGGATGTAAGCGTGACACACAAAAGAACACACACGCTATCGTATTAATATATAGATAATGAGCCCTCACCCGGTCCCCTCTTGCTCGATTTTATCATAATATCAAATCCATTATTATATCGATGTTTAATGTGAAAACTTTACAAACGCAACACCTGTAAGGATTTGCTGATAGCACTACACTTGCCTAGTATATACATTGTCCTAAGTACGAATCCGGTATCCTGATATGGCTATGTGGAACGTTCATCCTCTTGGAGGAACCGTTGCAAAAGCATAGATGTCTTGAATTGAATCGCAGAAAGGTTGGCTGGTTGAGGAAAACTTGAAAGCAAGTTATTAGAAAAGGCTGCACAGGATGGAATTTGGAGACAGTTGACCCGTTGAACTATGTGGACGGGAGAGTGAGGTTGCGCAATATAAAACAATATCTGACTCCCGGAGAAAGGGAACAGTGTTGTTAAATAAGAGAGAGAGAGAGAGAGAGAGAGAGAGAGAGAGAGAGAGAGAGAGAGAGAGAGAGAGAGAGGGGATGTATGGATTATGGATATCTGGAATTGCAGTGGTGTTAAATGTGTGTGTGTGTGTGTGTGAGAGAGAGAGAGAGAGAAAGAGGGTGTATGGATATATGGAATCGCAGTTGTGTTAGAGAGAGAAAGAGAAAGAGATAGATAGATAGATAGAGAGAGAGAGAGAGAGAGAGAGAGAGAGAGAGAGAGAGAGAGAGAGAATACATTTAACAAAAAATCTCCAATGAAAAATAAGTGGCCTTTGGGTCAAGATCAAAGTGTAGTATCTGTTCTTCAGATGCTGCACTTCAATTTCTTGTTCTCTGTCAGTGGAGGAGAAATCCTTCACAGCTGAGACAATTTTTATTTTTTATTTTTTCTCCACATTAAAAAACGACCCTGGTGTCTAACTCTGTCCTGTGGGGAGATATTGTAAATAGGAACAAGACGAAATACAATATATTTGACACATATTCTATTTTTTAAAAAATTAATTACCATCGTTACCATTGCGGCATTAATCCAAGACAGAATTGCTCGAAAGCGTAGCAACACATGGATGCAAAGCATAAGGTCGAGATTCTCATCTCTGATTCTTGAAAGGATTCTGAACAGAAACATAAACGAAACAACAAAGTGTCAAAAAGTTCATTATATAAAAAAACAGACCGTTTTAACGGCTCGAAGATTGACAAGCAACCTTTTACTCTTTGAACTTGGTTAAGAATATACCATGATTTTAAGAGATTAAATTGTCAGCAACAATTTCGGATAAGATCGTTTCAGAAAAGTTACCAGATGAGTCTTTTATACTTTTCTTTTCATCAAGTGTTATTTTTTTTAACCAATTGTTAACTAGCAGTGCTACCCGTTGTTGGCCGGGGAAAAGTGTAATATAATTCTATTAAAACTTTTATCCGTCTCCTACTATCTACCTTTTTCTCTTTTCACGTCTCGTTTACCCAACCCTCTCTCGGAACCACCCATTTCTCCTATATTTATCCAATAATTTCCATACGATAATGCACTGGATAATCACTGTTTAATTTGTTTTCGGAACGACAAGGTTCCTTTACCGAATCTGTTATGGCTTTGTGGCGAAACACAGATCCGGCAATGCCGACACAAAGATCCCACCAGCGCACGCACGCACGCACGCACACACGCACACACATTCATATATATATATATATATATATATATATATATATATATATATATATATATATACATAGACACAACATACAGATATATATATATATCGATGTATATATATACAATATATATATATATATATATATATAAATATATATATACTTGTTTATTGTTATATAAACATGCTCACATCCCGCTGCTACAAACATCCACTTGTTTCAATCAAACAACAGATATCATCAGGCAGCGACTTGACTATTCAAATGTAGCAGCGGGATGTGAGCATGTTTAAATAACAATAAACAAGTATTATCAGCTCTTTTTATTGAGCACTATCTAACAACCTCGTTGAATTCACTGGTCCATTACTTTTGAATAAAAAACCCCGAGTAAATATATATATATATATATATATATATATATATATATATATATATATATATATATATAAATATATATATACATATATATATATATATATATATATATATATATATATATATATATATATATATATATATATATTCGATTTGTTTTGTTGTTTTTTTTCTAACGATAGTTAAATATTCGTAATTAGCGTCTCCGCCCTAAGAACGTCCATATTTTTAGGACGTAACTAAATATATATATATTGTTTATTTTTATTTTACTGTGGTTAAAAGTAAAGAACCTTACCTCATGCATCGTGCGGCTCGTGTTAGGAAAGAAAAAAAAAGAGAAAATAAAAATGGCCGCCCCCTGGTATTTATGGACTGAAAATCACGTGATGTGACGAGAAGGGGGAGGGGGTATGCAAATGAGATGTGGTTGGGTCTCTCTATAAAAGAACCGTCTTCTTTATTTTGGGCGTCAGCGTGGAAAGTGCAGAGAAGAAGAGAACAGTTGGATTTGAGTTTGAGACTTTTGATCTGAGGTTGAGTTCAAATTAAATTTACTTATAAAACAATAATCCACGTACACGTGTTTCGCTGTTCTACAGTACCGGACTGCACTAGGGCTCGAAACTCGACCAATAAGAGCAAATACTTAATAAATCATGTTAAAAAACACTTTGAAAAAGAGTTATATATACGAGGGGCGTGCAATAAGTAATGCCCCTGACCCACTTCCAGTTGTCTGATCTAGTTGAAATTTTGCATGTGCAATGAGTTATATCTCTACAGGTTATGTGGCAAATTACAGCTCTAAACAAATTGTGGTTTCTGTTTTACATGTGTTTGAACTGAGTCAGGTGTGAAATGGAGTTTGTTGAATGTCGAGCAGTGATCCGGTTTTTGTATTTGAAAGGACGCACACCACAAGAGACTTTTGATGAAATGAAAGAAACTGATAGTGATAATGCCCCATCATATGAACTTGTGAAACGCTGGCATTGTGAATTCAAACATGGCCGGAAGTCTGTGGAAACAGCTCCCAGACCTGGTTGCTCCTCTTCTGCCATTGATAAGGCATCTGTCCGTCAAGTTGAGGCTGCCATTTTGGAAGATCGGCGCATTACTATTCGCCAAATAGCCCAAAATGTTAAGATTAGTACAGGGTATCCTTGAAACTATCATTCATGATCATTTGCATATGTATAAGGTGTCTGCCAGATGGATTCCCAGGTTGCTCACACCATTCCAGAAGTGAGAACGCATCGAGTGCTCGAGAATGAATTTGGAGATGTGCCAAGAAGATGAGTCAAAGTTTTTCAAAAGAGTGATTACACAGCATGAAACCTGGGTCCATCACTATGATCCAGAGACCAAAGGCCAGTCAATGCAGTGGAAGCACTTGGACTCACTACCTCCAAAGAAGGCAGGGTGTAGCTCTCCGCTCACAAGATCATGCTCAGTATTCTGGGACCAGGATGGAGTAGTGATGACAGATTTCCTGGCAAGGGTACCACAATTATAGGAGCCTATTATGCTTCACTTTTGAGGAAATTAAGGGAAGCTATCAAAATCAAGAGGTGGGGCAAGATCAGCAAAGGTACTCTCCTACTGCAGGACAACGCCCCGGTCCACAACTCGCATGTTGCTAGATCAGAAGCATGGGCGTATGGTTATGAAATCCTGCCCCATCCTCCCTACTCTCCTGACCTTGCACCCTCTGACTTTTACCTCTTCCCAGCCATGAAGTTGTTTTTGAAAGGAAAGCGTTTCCCAGATGATGCATCCTTGATTCTGAAGTCACGTCGTGGTTGGAGGACCAACCTGGGGTATTCTACAAAAACGATCTCCAAAGCTGCATCAAACGATGGGAGAAATGCATACCTCTGGGTGATTCCTATGTATAGAAATCCTAATAACTGTGCCAAGTTTCGTTGCTCTACTGCTATGGGAAGTGGGTCAGGGCATTACTTATTGCACGCCCCTCGTATATACATATATAATATATATATACATACATATATACATATATGTACATATATATACACATATATACATATAGATATATACACATATATACATATATATATATACACATATATATATGCACATATATATATACATATATATCCATACATATATATACATACATATCCATACATGTATCCATATATATACATATAGACACACACACACACATATGTGTGTGTGTGTTTATATGTATGTATATATATATATATATATATATATATATATATATGCACGCAATTTCAAGTTCATGAGGGGTTTATGATTTTTACTTTTTTGTTTCAATTATTATAATTATTATTATTATTATTATTATTATAAGGATTATTAAAATGATTATTATTTTTACCGTTCAACTAAACTTTTAGGTTTTAATCATTTATCATACATATTGAAAATCACTTGCGTTTTGATGTTTGTTGCCGTTTGAAACGAACGGTAATGTGTTACAAATTAAAAAAAAAAGTACAACATTAAAACATTTACGTGAATTCTTTCGAATATTGTTGCAAGCAAACGCAGCCAAAAAAAAAAGACCCCCCCCAAAAAAACAGACAAACAAAAATAAATAAAGAAACTAAAAACAAAAACACTAAACAAACAAACAAACAAACAAACAAAAAAATGAAACAAATTTCCAGTTTTTCTAACGTATTTCATTCTTATTTCGTTACATTTTATGATCAAGAGCAGAAGACGGCTTAGAATAGCAAAAATATTATATAAAAAACTACATGGTCTTTATGCTTCATAATCCCCTCATAAACTTGAAATTACTATTTTTGAAGTATGCGTGTAATAATATATATCTTAACAGTAACATATATATATATATATATATATATATATATATATATATATATATATATATATATATATATATATATAAAGTGAAATTGTATGTCTGTGTGTGTGCGTGTGTGTGTGTACATTTCCCTACCAGACTACTCTATCAATTTTCAGTCTACAGACTCGAGATTTGACATAAGGGGTATTGAACTTTGGGAAAATCTTTTTAATCGGTTTTCGGCCAGAAATTTGGCTGTCAAGGGATCAAAGTTCAACAATTTGACCTTTGAAAACCCTACCGAACTCCTCGGCCAACTTTAAGTCTTAACACTTGAAATTTTAGACATAGATTTCTTGGACATGGATCAGACTTTATAATTTGAATTGAACCCCAAACATTTAGGTCTTAACATTTGAAATTTTATATGAAGTGCATTCAGATATAGGTCAAGGTTTTTAATCGGTTTTAGCCGAAAATTTGGCTACCAAGGGGTCAAAGTTCAAAAGATTTGATCTTTGCGGTCTCTAGCAAACTATTCAGCAAATTCCGAGTCTAAACTTAAAGGGTATTCAGACATGCAGCAAGCCTTTTAATCAGTTTTTTGGGGCGAAAAGTTGGCTGCCAAGAGGTCAAAGTTTACAGAGTTGACCTTTGCAGACTCTAGCAAACTCCTCCGTCAATTTTGGGTCTAAACACTTGAAATTTTAGATGTAGGTTACCTGGATATGAGTCAAACATTTTTGAATATACATATATACACACATTTGTACATAAAGTTATTAACACTACATAAGGTCCGAGCAAAGCCGGCCTGAACTACTAGTATATATATATATATATATATATATATATATATATATATATATATATATTTGTATTAGAAATATTTTTTTTTAGTAGGGAGAGTGTAAAATTATATTTTCCTGGGTACAGATTCTACATGCTAATCAAAAATAAAGTACACAGATACTACGCTCTGATAATGAGAGAGAGAGAGAGAGAGAGAGAGAGAGAGAGAGAGAGAGAGAGGGAGAGAGAGGGGAGGGGAGATATTGACATTATATGACTCCTTATTATCTATCTGGACGTCTATGTATGTTTCTCGCCTCGAATAACATAATATGAATTCAATTACAAAATTAAATATATCATAATACATTTTGTTTTCTTCGTAAACAAGTCAGCCATTTTAAGCTTTTTAATAGTTGATCAAATAGATTAATCACTTTGTAATCCTTTCGAATTTGAGAAGAATCTGAAAGTATGTAAACTGTTGAATAGAAACTTATTTAAACGACATTATTTCTAGTTCCCTAATAACCTCGTCGCCAGTGTTGTAACCGGTAAGTGTCCGAAAAAATAAAATACAGAAATCTGTATTTAATTGAAACAGCATATACTGAACAGAAAAGCAAACGCAACAAATAAGGAAAATGGTTATACGTCAGTCCCACTGCCAAGTGTGTATAACCTGTGTATAATGTTGAAGAGCATATTCTTCCAGTTTTTATTATAAGTGAAAGAGTTCATTGTTATCTGTAAGGTGTTCACCACAACAGAGTTTCAAAAATATTGGTTCAATGAATATGTAACTTTACCAACACGTTGTAGCTTCAGTCTCAAAGATGACAAAGAATAGGAAAGAGGAAAGAAATTCAAGTCTTGTTTCAGATTTTAAGAAAAGATGTTTATGCCTCATTCTCCTGTCACGCGTGACTTCTCGTTACTGCTGAGATGTCTCTTGCGTGATCGTCTTCTCAAACGAGCTCTGTCGTTTTTATAGTCTTCTTTTTTCCTTACTGTGACGTCATTTCGCTCACGGTTTGGTATTTGCATATAGCCGTCCGCGTTATGTTACAGATAAATTTAATAAATAAATGACACTGTAATAGTTAAATTTAACTTTCAAAATTCTATTAAAAATAATAATTTTATAAAAAAAAATTGCTTGGCTTTGAAAGAAGTGAAACTAAAATAAAAGTAACAAAAAAAAAAAAGAAAAAAAAGAAAAGAAAAACAAATCAACTCCCGAGCAACGTCGAATAGAAAAAGCTAGTTATGAATAAAGATTCGAGAAAAATAATCACTGCCTAATTATAATATTTTATAACATCAAGCTGATGATCTTTTGAATAAAACACCCGAAGGAAAAAATAGTTCTGTTACCTCCCCTTTTTTCGCACAAACGTTTTAAAACATTCGTTATCTCTGTTAGCTTTTCTCATTATAAAAAGGAAGCGGTGAGGAAATGTTAAAATTCATCACTCAAAGATTATGGAATGATTTAAAAACCACTTGCTGGGCAGCACCTGCAATTTCCCCTTGGCATTCTAAAAAGGAAAGAATATCAGCATTTCCAAGGAGAATTTATATTCATATAAATTGTAACATAATTAAATACAGATGTGTAAAAAAATATGTTTAGAACAGTAGTTTTCCACACGCGGCTAGAGTAAGCATAAATTTAGATTTAGCGGAAAATTCCGTTAGAAGTTAACAGACTAGAGTTATGATTACGTTATTTCACCTGGAATGTAAGGGGCTACAATTTGGAATCATGTCTAACAGGAGACTATAGGGAGTTGAGCAGTGAAGTGTTTGTTCATATTATATTTACACTTCTGCGGGTTAATACATGCTTTGGTACAACCCCTGGGAAAAGAGGACGTGGAAGACCAAAAACAAGTGTAAGACAACGCGAATGACATCGCGGACATTACCATGGCGGAGTTGCTCAGAATGGCCACGATTCATGAAGAGTACCATCGCATAAACAAAAAGCAACATAAATACCCAACTCGACAGAATACAAAATTAAGGAAGCAGGCCCTTCAAGAGCGTAGTATGATGTACCTATCAGAACAACAGAAGTATGTTCAAGAACAAATAGATCGAATCCAGAATGCTGCAGATAACAAATAATAATATCTGGCTTGGCAAGTGGTAAATGAGATATCTGGGCGCAAACAACCTGCCAAAGCTAAGTTAAAGACAAATATATAATGATATATATATATATATATATATATATATATATATATATATATATATATATATATGATCTAAATGCGTGAGTGCCTGAAGGGTCTATCCTTGGACCTCTATTATTCCTAATATTCATAAATGACCTCCCTGACAAAATTGTCTGTGAGATGGGTATATATGCTGATGATACTACACTCTATAACAGACACGACAGGAAAACAAATGAATACATATCTAAAGAAATGGCAGAAACACTAGAGAATGACCTCCAACCTGTAGTGGAATGGGGACAAAAATGGATGGTCAATGCTGCCAAGACTAAACTTGCTTCCTTCAATAATTACAAGAAACCTTTTCTACCACAAATTGCAATGGCCAAAGACTCTTTATCTGAAAGTACATCTTTTAAACTCCTCGGCCTAACGTTCACAGGAAACATGGGTTGGAACAATTACATTGAGAGCATTGCCAGGACCGCTGCGAAGAAGGTAGTCTCTCTCTACCGTACTAGAAAGCTATTAACGCCCGAAAATGTTCTGTACCTCTATAAGGCCACCATTCACCTATGTATGGAGTATTGTTGTCATATTTTGGCTGGTGCATCTGTTACTAATCTCTCGCTCCTAGACAAGGTTCAAAAGAGAGTCGCCAACTTGATAGGTCCTGAATTGTCATCTAAACTTCAGCCTCTGCCCCATCGACGAAACGTAGCATCACTCTGCCTGTTCTGCAAGTACTTTAACGGTGAATGCTCTGACGAACTGCAAGCATTCGTAGCCCCCTCGACGTAAATACCTTCGACAAACCCGACAAGCAGCTAAATCCCACCATTCACAGTAAAGATCCTTAGATGTTAGAATGCCTTCTACTCCAGTAGTTTCGTCCTCAGAAACGCTAGACTTTGGAATTCCCTTCCGGGTTCCTGCTTCCCCAACTGTACTGACATGCAGAAGTTCAAGTATAACGTGAACCGGCATCTTGCTGCCCAACTCCCCACATAGTACCATGTAGCTTATGTCCCTGATAGTAGCCCCTACATCAAAGTGGCAATGTGCCTTGTTTGGGGTGAAAATGTAATACAAAACAAAATGCTATATGATATTACGCCATGAATGGAAGTACATAGACAAACACTATGTTTTTGTTTTACGGCATATCAACCCTTTTCAGGTTATTTTATGTCGAATTCTATAATTTGAGAAAAAGTTTTTTTTTTGTTAATAGTTCAGCTTATGTGTATTTTTCTCCTACAAATTGTTTCAAGCTGTGGTTGTTTAACAGAAGGAGCGCATGTGCGCGCGTGTATGTTGTTCGGTCGTACCCGAGGAAGAGGTGCGCCTGGCAAGAAGCAACATCGACGTCCTAATCATCGTGACGACTTATTAAAAATTGGATCGGAGAGATGTTAGTTTCTTATACAGAGTGACCCCAAAAAGAACGGGCCCCAACTCTAATTAGGCCCCGTTTCTTAGTGTTTTGTCCGAATGAAATGAAACTTTGGTCATGACTAGTTTATTATATTCAAAACATCACATCAAAACACTAGGGTCTTTGGCCTTTTTTTTCTCCGTTTTACAACATATGTTCTAGATGGCCTTCATTTAGCTTTTGTTTTCTTTTGGGTCACCCTGTATAGTTTTTTTTAAAAACAAGATCAGAGACGGGGCTGCAAAAATAATGTTGAGAGAAGTAGTTTTTCACACGACGCTGGATATGCATAAGGTTAGAATTAGTGGAAAATTTCGCTTGAAGTTATGATTACGTCACATGATATTACGTCATGAGAGAAAGTAAGTGACAGAGAAGTGAGATCAACTCAGCTTTCTGAGTTCGTTTTACAAGATCAAAGTCATTAAACATCTTTCTAGAGAGTCACTACCCTTATAGGATTGAGGTGAGAAATTACTGCCTATCTAGGTTTACATTCTTATAGATTGCTGGAAGAACATAAAACAAGCCATAAAAGCAAAAATGGCTTATTTGTTGTTTTTAAATTATTTCCATTATTGCAGTAATCATAAAGAAAATTAAAAAAAAAGAAGTTTTCTGAGAGATGAAATAGTTATCAAGCAATTTGCAACGTGTTCACAGAACAAGAATCAACGCTGAACGACCACTTAATATGCTAATTGCAGTCTAGGGTTAAAGAACGCTTTCCCCATTATGTTACGAAATACATTTGGTGCTGTGACCAAGAAGGGTCCCAATTATGTTACAGAATACATTTTGGGATCATGACCAGGATTGAAGAATGCCTTATTATGTTATATAAACTGTTCACATTAATCATGTCCCTTGAGAATTATAAAACAATATATTTTAACCTAGATTCCAACAAGATGAGCAAACATTGTCAAACCGCAGCTTTAACACACTTTCATCAGTAGAAAATAATCTTACTATAATGGTGATTTGGTTTCCGCAACTAGATCACCACAATTTCCAAAGATATAACTTACATATTTAGATTATTGAGATTTTATGATTCATATAGATAGTGAATAATAACTTTTATATACATGCAACATATATTCCGTTAGCCATGACACGGTAGATCTCTCAAGTAAGTTATTTACTTATATTATTAGTATGTTTTTTGTACTGGGATTAAATCTTCAAATCTCACGCCCGTGACATAAGGTATTAATTGCTAATTAATAATCCGTTTTTAGTAAGAGTGTTCTGGAGATTAAAGGTCCGATCATCTGTAAGTTGCTTGACCAATTGTAATCATACTTGATCAAAATATCGATCATGGTCTAACTTAGAACGGATTTAATTTGGGGATAAATGCTTACTTACTACTTGGCCCATATTATAGCCAATGAAGTTCTGCATCTTATATGATCACAAAAAGTCTACGAGCCATTCTACGAAAAAGTATCCCACAATTTTTTAAAAAATCAATTTTATTTTTAATATACTATACTTTGATTTTTACAAATAAAATTAAGTTCAATTACATTATCACCGATTGTGTTCTATGCACGTTCACTTTGCTCTTTGTATAACGCCATGTTTGGCATGACTGGTAAATATCTAGGATCTAGGACGTATGTACTGAGAAATCATATTGACAAGAAGATTTGCGACTGGCGACGATATGCAAGAAGCAACATAAAATAATTATCGGGTGTACTAAACGGTCATTTAACTGAAAAAATACTGAATCTGGTACCAGGCATATGTATGCGAAGGAACAACAAACATGATCGATTGTCAAAAAGATAAATTAAATGTTGGATGTTTGAAAGATCATTTTTGGCTAAAGTTATAGACAGGTGCAATCAAGTAGGATAAAAGTCAGCTCAATTCAGTGAAACGACTATCGCCGAATAAAACACCCTTAGGGTTTATTAACAGTGACAATGCGGTCCCAAGGGGGCGTTTGAGGTGATAACAACCCGAAATGGATAGCGGGATTAGTTAAATCAATCATTCTTGTTGCTACATCCCCCTCCTAATAACCAACCATATATCACCGTCACCGGAAATAAAGATATATTATTACTTTTTTCATATATTAGTGTATCATTATTCTTGTAAATGCAACAGAAATAGAACTTTCCAAATCCGAATTTTCTGGCGATGTATAAATATAGATGCCATTATAATACGTCTTACATCCATTGTCTTTAGCTTTTCTTGCCTAAGAGGTTTTTGTTTATTTCCTGCTTTAACGCTAACCATTTTATACGCTTGTCTTTTTTCAAGTTTACTTATACGATCCTATTTCTTCCTATCAGATCGCAAGAATTGCCATTTATAACTAATGTATTTTAGATTAAGGACAAACGTACAAAAAAAAAAACGAATCAAACAAACAAAACAAAACAAAACACAAGCACACCGTGTAAAATAAGAACCGATGCACCAGGTTTTCGTGTAGGCGCTTTACGAATTTCTTGCATCACGTTAAGCGCCGGGCATGTGAGCCGACAGTACGCAAACCATTTTTCATTCAGTTGACTTGAGCAACTGGATTAAAGGCCTCGTTGTCCGATACGTAATATGGCCATCCATCAAAAGGAAACCTTGCACCGTCCTCTGTCACTCACTTCACACTTAAGTGATGGCAGATTCCCAGACCTGATTTCCAATGCCCTCGGCGTTTGCTCTCGCTCGGCATCGGGGCTTTTAACAAATGAAACCGAAAATTATCACATCTTTCTTTACTCATTCTTATACTACACTGAACGACTTGTGGCCCGTTCGGTCAATGTATGTACATCTGGTATATAAAGGACAGTTATCTGTGTGTTTGCATGTTTGTATGTTTTTATGCCCGACTCAAAATTCAAAAATACACACACACAATTCTATAATAATTCAAATGTAATCTGCATAAATTAAAATATCATGTTAAAGCGTATTATATGACCGGGCAACGCTTGGCTGCCAGCTAGTATATATATATATATTTTTATTTTATTTGTATAGACAAATATTACATAGTCGCTGCACTGAGCTTGCTGATATTTCTGGCACTTTGGTTTGCAAGAACCCAAAAGTCGCTCATCAGGCGACGTAAAAAAGTTTATTTGCCACCGAATGCATCTGGTTCAAAAATGGAAGAAGTGAAATATATTTTTTTGTTTATAAAAATAAAATATTAAAACGTTAAAATTTAAGTGGGAGAGGTGACATTAAGTGACATTTTAGACTAAAATAGAAGGCGGTAAGTTGTCTGAAACATTAGCATGTCCAGTGTAGCGACTATGTAATATTTGTCTATATAGATAAAAATATATTTTGCTCTTCTTTATTGCGCACTCTTAATAACCTCGTTATTATATATATATATATATATATATATATATATATATATATATATATATATATATATATATATATATGCGTGTATATATATATATAATTACTTACTATAATAATTATTAAATACCTGCAGACACTCGTATTTCATCCTTTCGGGAATCACCCGGCGACAGAAGCCATCTCTGGTTTTATTAGC
Organism: Euprymna scolopes; assembly: GCF_053919585.1. NCBI lineage: Eukaryota > Metazoa > Mollusca > Cephalopoda > Sepiida > Sepiolidae > Euprymna > Euprymna scolopes. The sequence continues at coordinate 54,005,797 of NC_136518.1, forward strand.
AAGGACCTAATCTATTCGGCAACCGTTAACCGCGATAAATACTGTTGAATTCTAAACGTTTATATATAAATGCTTTGAACGTCTGTCAGAGTGATCTAATCATTATATGATGATCTGCACATATTAGCTAAATTGACCGACTTTTTATTTCAACTGAAAGTACTCAACGATAAGAAACAAGTTTCTTAAAGGGGCTGACAATTCTTTACTATAATAATTATTAAATACATACAGACACTAGTGTTTCATCCTTTCAGGAATTTTCAGTGCAAGGTGTCACGATTAACACCAGGCGTTAGATTCGAACCTGGCGACAGAAGCCATCTTTGGCTTCATTAGCAAAGACCGTATCTATTCGGCTACCGTTAACTGCGTAAACTCACATTAAAATTTAAACATTGTATTTTAAATGTTTTTTTTTACGTCAGTCAGAGTGATCTAATCAATATATGTTGATCTGCGTATAAGAGCGAAATTGACCGACTTAATTCAACAGACAGTGCTCAACAATAAGAAATGAGTTTCTTAAAGGGGCTGACATAAGTATTTACAATAATAATTATTAAATACCTATAGACACTAGTGTTTCATCCTTTCAGGAATCTTTAGTGCAGGGTGTCACGATTAACAACAGTCGATAGATTCGAACCCGGCAACAGAAGCCATCTCTGGCTTCATTAGCAAGGATCTAATCCATTCATATACATACATATATATATATATATATATAAAAATATATATATATATATATATATATATATATATATATATATATATATATATATATATATATATATATATGAATTTTCCTATTGGAGACATGTTTTCCTGGACAAAAAGAGATTTCATGAAGCTATTTGAAAAACTTTCAAGAGCAACTCATGTTTAAGGTATCACAACTTTCAAACAAAACCAATGACCATCACCCCCACCTCCAACCATCATCATCAACTATTATAAAATTGAACCGCATCACTTGAGAGAAAAATTTTATTTTTGACTGAGTTGTATACAATTTGTAAAAAAAATATTGAAGTATGGTTATATGAAATCGGCATTGAACGAATTCTCAAGTTTCTCTAAAAGATTTATTTGATGCAAAGGTTTTTTTTTTCACAAAGGGAAAACTGCCTCATTGAATGCGAAATACTTTAAGAAATCATGGCGTCAAAGTTAAAAAAAAAATTTTTTTTTCGTTTTTCAGTTTAAACGTTTGTTTTGTTTTGACCCTTGTCGAAGTTATATGATTTCTCAATGGCACTTCAGAATGCGTCCGAACATTTTCGCGAGGCACTTTAGAAAATTATTATTCGGCATCGTTTCATTTTCCACTTCCATTTATTCTCTCTCTCTCTCTCTCTCACACACACACACACACACACACACACACACACACACACACACACACACACACACACACACACACACACACATATGCAGTAGTCCCTGACCTTGGTAGGGCCATTTTAGACGACAATAGTGTTTTGAGTATCGCTTAGAATCCCTCTAGAATTTAATATAACTTGTTTGAAGGAAGAAAATAAAAGATTATCTATCTATCTATCTATCTATCTATCTATCTATCTATCTATATATATATATATATATATATATATATATATAAAAGTGTGCATGTGTACATTTCCCTACGCAATAACTCTCTCAATTTTAAGTCTACAGACTCGAAATTTGATATACAGGGTACTGAGATTTGGGAAAATCTTTGTAATCCATTTTCGGCTAGAAATTTGGCTGATAAGGGTCAAAGTTCAACGATTTGACCTTTGAGAACTCTACCAAACTCCTCCGCCAATTTTGGGTCTAAAGACTTAAAAGTTTAGATATAGGTTCCTTAGACATGGATCTAACTTAATAAGTTGATGTGAGCCCCAATCACTAAATGTTAAGGGGTCAAAATTAAAAAAAAATTGGCCGATTTTTTTTTGCTCAACATACACCTCCAAAAACCCCGGGCAATGCTAGTGTGTATATATTTTCTCAAACATAAAAACGCACATGTAAGTCGGGAAGGAGGGGGGTCTAAAGGTTTTATGTGTTACTGAAAGTTTAAAAATCAATAAATATTTATTATTTTATTATTACTACCGGCAATTACAATTTTTCTTGAACCAACATCAAATTAGAGAAGATAATTTAAGGAATCGTTTTTGGCATCGGAAAATAGGCACAAAGCTTTCCGATTCCGATACTGATTCCAATACTCCAGAAAATTACGCATTTTTCGATTCTCGATTCCGATTCAGATTAATCGTCCCAACAATAATAAAAGGTACTCCAGTTAGCAAGTTCTGATTAAAACATGAATTGAATTTTGTAAATAAATGCTATATCGCACAAAAATGAACGATAAAAAAAGAGAAATATAGATACGAGGTGTCTTCAATAAGTATCCAGACTTCTTTCACGAAGACATTTAAAATTGTCGTAGACTCCTGAAAATTCAGTATGTTATTGCTATACATCATATGAGATGACTGGCCAGTTTTTATGATTTCAGGTTCAAAGGAACAGCTACAGCAGGAATTGGAATACACCATACTAAAGTCTGATTTTCGCAGCTAGTGAATTTCAAAAATGCAATCTGGACGCGAAGACACTTTATAAAAACGATATGCAATAAAATTCTAAATATTAAACTGGAATTACATTTTATTTAAAACTAGAAACTTGTCTTAGCTTTATAACAAAATCTAACTCCTGAAAAATTTTTTTTTTTCTTTTTTTCGTTGAAGGAAACATTTAAGCACATTTCTATCCATATATCACCCTTTGAAAACCTTTTTTTAAATACTTAGTCTTTAACATTCTTTTTTGAAGTCTCAGTATTAATTTTGCTTAAGGCCGACTTAGTAGCTACATGGAATTTTATTATTTTTTTTTTGAGACTGATAATATGTATTTTCTTTAAAGTTACTCAGTTGTTGTTTAAGCAGCCGTGCACTGTGCGAGGTTTTACTCTTTTGTCACCCGATAAAAGGAGGGTGGACCTTTTTCGACCTGGTGTAATTTCTCTTGTTGTTTTAGAAATTCCATCAAATGAATTTTCCAATTTTCCAAAATATTTTCTGGTTTTAATTCTTGGACAACGCTTTACATTTATTGTTAGCTCGTAATAAATTGGAATCGTTTTTTAGCAAATCTGTTGCTTGTTCGTAATAAATTGGAATCCTTGTAACCAATTCGGTTGCTTGTTCACTTAATAAATTCGAATCCTCGCCGCCAATTTGTTGCTTGTTCGTAATAAATTCGAATCCTCGTCGCCAATTTGTTGCTTGTTCGTAATAAATTCGAATCCTCGTCGCCAATTTGTTGCTTGTTAATAATACATTCGAATCCTTGTCGGCAATTTGTTGCTTGTTCGTAATAAATTCGAAACCTCGACGCCAATTTGTTGCTTGTTCGTAATAAATTCTAATCCTCGTCGCCAATTTGTTTGCTTGTTCGTACTAGATTCGAATCCTTGTCGGCAATTTGTTGCTTGTTCGTAATAAATTCGATTCCTTGTCGCCAATTTGTTTGCTTGTTCGTAATAAATTCGATTTGATAATAAATGTTAGTTTCAGATTTTGTCATAAATCTGCCTTTCGAGAAAATGTCTCTTTTCTATGAGTTTTACTAAGCGGAACACGACGTTTTAATTAGTGAAGCATGGAAGGTTATTCAAGGAGATAAAGCGAACGTAAAAGAGAGTTGCATGTAGAGGAGAGGAGAGGAGAAGGTGAAGATGTAAAGCAGGGAAGAAGTAGGAAAAAATAGTAAGGGGAGGTAATCCAGATGCACAATGAAGAATTGGGTGAAGAGGTAAGCAGAGGAAGAGGAGGAGGAGGAGGAGGAGGAGGAGGAGGAGGAGAGAGTGATGAGAAGGGCTAGGAAAAATTTAACAAGAAACGTTATGGGACAAAAAAAAAAAAAACCCAACAAAAAACAATAAAAGATAATGAATCGACCGAAATATCTCCGTCCAGCTTGAGTGATATGTTTTCATTCGCACTCGTCTGTTGGCATATTTACCCCCCTCACCTCCGTCTCGAGTCGAGCACTGTCGTTAGGTGATTTCTAGTGATGCTTCTTAGGACAATCCAATGCTTTTTTTTTCTAAACTAAACGAATTGAGCAGGATGGAAATGGCGGTTGGTGTTTATATAAATAGACTTTGTTGATATTGTTGGTATTGGTGCTTTATTCCGTGGTCTAATGTTTATTAGATCGTTGAAGAGTCGATTCCTAGCTAGTCTAGCCGCACGGAAGAGCTGTGATACAGCGAAACAGTCTATCTGTGGATCACTATATAGTAGTAGCTGGCGGTATCATTAACAACAGTGCTCAGCCCGAGAAGAAGGGCTTATATAGTCATTCACACACACACACACACACACACACACACACACACACACACACACACACACACACATATAAATACGACATAATCACGTTGACAGATCGGTTCCCGTCAGATCATCGAAGGTAAGCAACGTTGAGCCTGGTCATTACTAAAATGGGTGACCAATTTGGGAATTCCAGGCGCTGTATGTAGGAGGACGTCGACACCTCCCTGCAAGAGTTGCAAAAACCTAACGTCATCATCTCCCCTAACGGGGATATACATGCGACTGGGGACCACTTGTGACTTTCATACTCCCATGGAACTTGTTCCTCCTTTGGAGGAAGCCAGTTAAACCCTAATAGGCTTAGTGCCAACCGATATATATATATATATATATATATATATATATATATATATAGTAAGTTAAAAAATATATGTGGCGATAAAGCTACACAGAATATTTCGCGTTTCATCCACGCTAGTAGGATTCGCTGTGTAGCTTAATTTCCATATATATTTTATAACTTACTACCTAGCTCTACCTAGGTATTGAGCACTGTTGAAGTAAATACTTAAAGTTTATGCATAAATCTATACTTTCGTATATTAATTAATGTGATTAAATGAAATAGTCATATATATATATATATATATATATATATATATATATATATATATGACGTTTTCATTATCATAATTCTTTGTTTTGGTGGATCAATAAAAGTTGTAATTTATTAAATATAATGTTTTTTTATCGCGAATTTTTCTTATTTCTTTAATTGCTCTATCTAATGTATTGATCGTTTTATTATCGTGATATGTTTCAATTTTTTTTAGATAATATTTACAATTATCGTTGCAATTCTCCACCTCTCTTTCTCTCTCTCTCTCTCTCTATATATATATATATACATAAAGAGAGGGAGAGAGAGAGAGAGAGAGAGAGAAAGAGAGAAAGGCTGACTGTGTTTGCTGTGTGTGTGTGTGTGTGTGTGTGTAAGAGTGTGTAATAGAGAGAGAGAGAGATCGAGAGAGAGAGAGATCGAGAGAGAGAGAGAGAGAGAGAGAGAGAGAGAGAGAGAGAGAGAGAGAGAGAGAGAGAGAGAGAGAGAGGGCAATGTTTATTATTCCAGTTGCACTTGACAATTCTTTATACTTTATAAAGATTTAAAGTTAATACAATTCTTTCGATATTATAATCTTCGCCATTTAATCCCTGGCTGCCATACGTATCTGGGGAGAGATTACTCTTTTATGCATCAGATGCCGGCAGCCAATCACAACACGCAACGTTTCTCCTTTACACCCAACAAAAGAGAAGAGGTCAGAGTCAATCATTCATTTCAAGATATCCCAAAACGAGAAATGCCAATGAACCTGAACAATATATGCACAGGTCTCCAACTTATCAAACTTGATCGGCTTCGTTCTAACCTTGAACCGATATATCACAGTAACCACATCCTAAAAGATACACAGCGCAAATACGCTCATAGAAAGGACTAGCGGCCCTTTTCAGTTCGCTATCACTTTGAAAAGTTCTCTACTTTAAATACAATTCGTGTTATTTAGATCCTTACTTTGAGTGTTATTTTCACAACGTTTCGGCCTATGTACGACGCTTTTCATGTGTATCTTGTCGAACTCGGGCATCTTTCTGTTGAACTTGGTAATTTGCACGCAATTTCGAACGGAAGCGTTTATTTAATCCATAGGGGTTGCATTCTCTCGTTTTGTCTGACATAACCGGGTAGAAGTCCTAAATAATTCGCAATTGCTTTTTGAGTGTCGCCCGCACTGAAAACTAAACCTTCAACATCCACAATAGTGCAATTTTATAGTCGAATTTTACCAGGTACTTTATTCACTATGCCACGGGTCCGAAGAATTCAAATGATACGAGTAATCAAACCTCATCTCAAAATTTGTGAAAGGTGATTTAGATACATATTAAAATGTAAAACATTCATTCATAAGTTTTTTTCTAAACACCAAAAAATACATTTAACATTTATCCTACCTTGATAGAGTTCAAAATAGACTTCGTAGCCTAGTAGGGGATGCCCTTTTCTCTTCCCTGCAACCTCTTCCTCATAGAAGAGATGTTGCAAGTCTGTCTCTGCTTTATTGTTATTTTAATGGCAAGTGCTCGTCTGAGCTCCAATCTATGCCCCCCCTCGCCAAACTTTCACGAGAAACACTTGTCTAGCTGAAAACACTATCAATAATTACTCTCACTCTTTATCTGTGCCTAAACGTAAACGTAGATTCCATGAACAAAGTTTCTTTCTTCGAACTGCACGCCCGTGGAACGAACTCTCTTCCGTTTGCCTGCTTACCAGCTCTCTATAATATGGTTGCTTTCAAGTCTAATGTAAACAAGTTTTTGATGAGCCGTTCCATATAAGTTAACAAATTTACCGAATTTACATTACTAACGATTACTGCATTGTCCAATTAACTACTGTGCACTCGTTAACCCTTATCCTCGAGTGGCCTATTGGCCTTGATAAGTGGTGATGCCGGTGTAAAAAAATTATTCATTTGAATAGGTAGTTGAGGTTACATCACGGATCCTCTTGACTCTCTCTTGGTAGGGCTTTATAGGTGCATTGTGAATCTTCTTTTTTCTGATGATAATTATGATGATGATGATGATGATAATGATGATCATAATGATATTGATTATGATAATGATCATGAGCACCTTCAATAATGGGAGTTGATGAAAGGTTTAAAGAAGTCATGTTACAGAAATTGTTCCAGATATCAACTGGTTAGGGTTTTCCTTCAGAGTCTACGCCATTGTTGAGATTATGTATTTTAGCCCAATGTACACAGTTAATATTCATGAATCTTTTTTTTTCTTTATCCTCGTCACGGCACCAAAACCGATGCGTTACATATTCCCTGTGGCCGGTTGTTCAAAATACGTTTTCCTAGTCTATATAAATGTTAACGTCTACTTTTGTCGTTGGTACAAAATATATGCGCACTGACAGCGAGCAAAACCACAACACTGTTTTCTATAAAAAAATATATTTATTTCACACCGAAAAATAAGCTTTTGATTACAAATCATTACTGGTGCTTTGCCGTTTCTGAAAAGCGTGTGGGGTAGTATGGGGTTAGGCGACTGTCGGGCGGTAGAAAAACTCTCTCTCTTTCTTTGGCGACTGACTTTCTCTTTGTGGCGATTTTATTTATAAAACATTATTTTCCCATTGGAATGTTTAATATTTTCCTTGTTTATTGTTTCAATCCCCTGGCCGATATCCTCTCACATATTTCTGGATCAAATTTCGCATTCTGTTAGACAATGGTGGAAAATCCTGCATTCTTCACATCGAATCTGTTTGCGTGCGTCGAATTTTTTTCTTTCCAAGGTTGCCTGCCAATAGCTAACAGGAATATTTTAATTCCAGATTGCAATCGTCCTGTTCAGTCCAAATCAAGGCCTTACTGATCCTCACATTTAGTTCCTTTGCAACTTTACTCCCAAGATAGGAAAACTGATGTACATTCTAGAGACAGTTTTAGAGATATTCCCATCTTAGTTCAGAAAAAATGTGCTGTGTTTTGCTTGTGTTCACAACCAGTCCAATGCGATCTGTTTGTTTGTTAAATTAATAGAAATCCACTAGAAATTTTAAATTAATAACTATATATTAAAATAAGATAACGCACGTATCTAATCTTGTCATGTTTTGAATTTCAATTTTCTTCTAAACAGTGGATTTCTATTAATTTTAACATGTGCGTATAATTGAGCGCTAACACATTAAACTGGACAATACAATCGCTAGCTTCGACAACTAGAGATTGCGCCAAACACTACCATGGGAAGTAAGAAAAAAGTGTATCTAAACCTTCCCGATGAAAGCTTTTCTATAAGCTGAAAATTATAAATTTTTTAAACAATAAACAATGCACGAGTCTGATCTGTTTTTTGTTTGTTAAGCCATATGTAACCCACGTATAAAGTCGCTCGGAAATAAACTGATATCTTCCCCCTCATTGTTATCAAATGATTCGCTGAAATATTATCTAGTTAACTTTATTAGATTTACACGCGCACAAGCTTTTTATTTATCTATGCTATGTTTGATTTCTTCTGTCAAAACTGTAAGTATATGTAAGCCTCGCATCGGATAAGCATAGGCGAATCAATATTTAATTCCATCTTCGCTGTCAAATCTTCCAACGCCTGCCATTCTTACAGAACACATTTTATTGAATGTCATTTTTTTTTGCGTTTTGACTTCATTACGGATGTCATTTTCTCTTTTTTTAATATACAAGCCTCATTCTTACTCGATAATAAAAACACACAGAAAAATAGACGCCATTCCAAGCAGACCCTTAATCATCGTATTCGGTTTAACGTCTGTTTTATATTCTGGTATGTTTTGGGCGGCTTTCAGAAACTGACTATTCCTAAACTAAACTATTTCTAATCAGATCTGTTAAACCTCATTAAATTCATGAATTATTAGTCTCGAATGCATATAACTTGGTATCGCTTCCCCTTTCCCTTTCTAAGCGGAAATCGCTCTTTTCGGTTTGGGTCGCCGACCTGTTAAGAGGTCTCTCTCCTCGTGGGAGGAGAGGGTCGATTTCTTCCCCTCATGGAAAAAGAGATACAGATACACGACTCGTGGACGACGCAACCTTCTTCTCCAGTCATGCCAGAGAATGCGATTAATTTACTTATCACGAGAGACGATGACTTTTTCCCCATCATGCGAAAATGTGGATGTATAAAATGCGGACGATAAGAAAGGAGAACATGTGAATTTGCTATTCGAACTTTTTCCCAACCGAAGGAAATATCATTGATTAACTGCGTCGGTGACGAGTTGGAAAACATACCAGCAAAAGAAACGAAAAAAAACCCCAAAAGAGACCTGTAAGACTTTGATTACCCCCTCCCCCAAAGACTCGCTCATTTCAATATTCGTAGATATACTTCAAATTCCATAACTTTGAATACATTTCCTTTTCTTTCGTTAAACTCTTCCTTTTTTTATCTGAAATAAATATATTTTTGTATGATTTGGAAAAGTGTCTGTTATCTCGTTATTTCATCGCATTTTTATTGTGTTCGTCATTGTGTCTCTATCCACTTGTTTTATTTTTTTTTTGCTGTGTCATATGTGCAATAAAGGGAAAAATACTTGGGTTTTTGCATTCCCGTGAATTTCTTTATACCCCCCTTTTGGCAACGTGTTACAAAGGTAAACGATATTTGTTTTATCATTAAGTTTCCGTTCATACCCCTACATTATAAATTGCCTTACCACACCTTTTATCGCATATGTAACAAATGGGTGCACTCGTCCGGGATAGTTGAATCTAGTTGTGAGTTAAATCACTGAGGGCTCCGAGTCATATAATCTGTTTGTAGGTAAGACGCGCGGGACAGACGAACACGATAAAAAAATAGCGAAGTTTATAGGATTAGGGGATAGAAAAATGACTAGTGTAGAAGTATTTTAATGTCACCTTCGTGCGAATGCCTTAAAAATTACCCAAGGATGATATTGTGACAATAGGAAGACATTATGGACTAAGTGTTAGACCCGCTCTTTGGAGAGCAGAATTAATTCCTATAATAGAGGAATATCTTAAAAGTCAAAATAAAAACGTTAAGACAGGTATTGATAGTTACATGGAATCTCCCACATTCGAAGGACTGCGTAGCTTGAAAAAGGACGATATTATAGTCATTGGAAAACGTTACGACTTAGCTGTCGAACCCAGTATGAGGAAGACGCAGTTAGAACGAATAGTAACAATACACTTAGTGGAAAATAAGTACCGATATCTGAAGAGAAAATCCGCGTAGAGACAGAGAAAACTAATATAAAATCAGTCAAGCGACTAGTACGGAAGAAGTGAAGGCGTTGATAGACGAGCATATAGGTGCAATAGCCATGTTCACAAATAGTTCTACGCAAGCGAGAAATAGCAAAGTTGATAGGATTAGGGGATAGAAAAATGACTAGTGTAGAAGTATTTTTAAAGTCGCCTTCATGCGAATGCGTTAAAAAATTACCCAAGGACGACATTGTGACAATAGGGAGACACTATGGACTAAGTGCTAGACTTGCTCTTTGTGGAGCACAATTGATTTCTATAGTGGAGAAGTATCTTAATAGTCAAAATAAAAACGTTATGACAGGGGTAGATAGCTTCATAGGATCTCCCACATTCGAAGGACTACGTAGTTTAAAGAAAGACGATATTATATTAATTGGAAAACATTATAACTTAGCTGTCGGAATCAGCATGAGGAAGACGCAATTGGAAAGAATAGTATGGATATGCTTAGTGGAAAATAAAGTATTCGATAAAGCCACGTTAAAATTAGTACTGACAGCTGAAGAGAAAATCCGCGTAGAGACAGAGAAAACTAACATAAAATCAGTCAAGCGACTAGTACGGAAGAAGTGAAGGCGTTGATAGACGAGCATATAGGTGCAATAGCCATGTTCACAAATAGTTCTACGAATTTCCCACCCCAACTAGTTTGTCCTAACCCAGTTAAGCCAAGTAATAGCGATGACGGAATAAATAAAATAAACTACAGAGACGGTGATATTAGTGAGAATAAATTGAAAGAAAAAGCTAAAAACGACAGTAAGGAGAAATTAGAATATAAAGGTGATAAGGACCACGATAATACAAGGAGGACGACAGTTATAAGCTAGATGATACTGATTATGACGACGGCGATAGTAAAAGAATATCTGAGAGGGAGAAACTCATAAAAGGAAGCCAGTGAGACTAAACTTTCTTGTGTTGGAAAGAAGGTTGGTGAAGTTCACGTAAACGACAATAGTAGTAACGAGTACGACGACGATAATGCTGACAGTGATAATCACGAAGACAAGAAACGAAGATGTAGTATATGACCATAGTAAGGATGACGGGGAAGAGAATAATGACGGCAACTATGTACGTGATATTAATAAAGATACACCAAGCGACGAAATTTATGAAGACGGTGACATGTTAAGAGAAATAATTTTCGTCGACATAAAAATTGGTATAAAGAACATCCGTCAGATAAATACTTGGAGGCACTCCCACTCAGGTTAGCGTTTTCTAAGGCGTTAGAAACCACGAGGATTGTGAAAATTGCGTCCACCACTTATTCTAAATTTTATGAAAAAGCCCGACATATCACGCTTTTTAATTTTTTTCTGGTGGGGTGATGTGACCTAATCTTTAAATTGGATTATGTATTTAAATTAAAATGTAAATATTTAATTTTAGGCTGACGAGATATATCGTTTTTTTTAATATTTTGTCGGCGAGGTAAAATAAAACATGATTCCCACAAAATAGGCTAATATAGTAGTTGTTTTGAACCGAGCGAAAGTCTATTAATATACCCCTCTTTAAAACTTGCAGAGACTTTACCGACTAGAGATTTTGTCAAGTCTATTTTTAGACCGGATTGCGAAGCAGAGAAGAAGATGGGGACCGGGATTGGTATCGCTTCTTCTTTCCCTTTAACTGGACACTAGCGGAAATCGCTCTTTTCGGTTTGGGTCGCCGACCTGTTAAGAGGTCTCTCTCCTTGTGGGAGGAGGGGGTCGACTTCTTCCCCTCATATGAAAAAGAGATACAGATACACGACACGGGGACGACGCAACCTTCTTCTCTAGTCATGCCAGAGAATGCGATTAATTTACTTTATCACGAAAGAGACGATGACTTTTTCCCCATCATGCGAAGATGTGGATGTATAAAATGCGGACGATAAGAAAATAGAACATGTGAATTTGCTAGTCGAATTTTTCCCGACCGAAGGAAATATCTTGGATTAACTGTGTCGTTGACGAATTGGGAAACATACCAGCAAAAGGAACGAAAAAAAAGGGAAAACAAAAGAAACCTGTAAGACTTTGATTACCCCCCCCCAAAGACTGTCGCTCATTTCATTACACGTAGATATACTTCAGATTCCATAACTTTGAATACATTTCCTTTTCTTTCGTTTAACTCTTCCTTTTTTATCTTAAATAAACATATTTTTGTATGATTTGCAAAAGTGTCTGTTATCTCGTTATTTCATCGCATTTTTATTGTGTTCGTCCTTGTGTCTCTATCCACTTGTTGTTTTTTTGTTGTGTCATATGTGCGATAAAGAGAAAAATACTTGGGTTTTTGCATTCCCATACATTCCCTTATACCCTTCCCCCTTTTGGTAACGAAATCGTCGTATACGTTACGTCTAATTCGGAAACAAGTTCTCGGACAGTTGTGCGTGGATTGGCTTTGACTAAGGGTCCTCATTGATCATTCTCAACATCCGTCGCCGCCACGAAATTTCTTAAACCACTATTGTGCTGTGCGTTCAATAGTGGTTTCTGGGCCAAACGCTTTGTTTATATCGTGAGCTGTGGCAACAGCTTTTCGGCCTAGCTTGAATTGAATTAAGAAAATTGTGCGAATTTGCCTTTTTTCCACATTGTGATTCAAACGATTAGATAGAGCGAGAAATGCTCTTTGAAATAATATATAAAGTAAAGGTATTATAACGAAAACTTATTTGAAAATACATCATTTGAAATAAAAATTAAAAATTCCGCAACTGCTTTCTACTCAACCTAATACGAATGATCTATCATCATCTCTCAAATTCAGAAACGTGCTTACGCGTTTGTATAAGCGTTGTACTAATTGCGTACGCACATACACGTTTACGTTCGCGCCATTTCTTTTCCGTATGTTCCTTCTCACGATTCTTTGGTTCATCCGCGAAGAAAACGTTATTGTCATTTTTATAACAAGCTTTATTCTTCCTAACAATGTTTCACGATTTTGTAATATTTGTCCGTTTGATAAGAACGCACTAAAAGAAAAAAAACAAAAAACTTTTTTTTTTTTGCGGAGACAATCCTCATTTTTCATTTCACTCGCACGTTTTTCCCGCTTTTTCCTTAAGAATGGGATTTACGGATTTCTTCCTCTTCGTCGTCGTCGCAGAATGGAAGATTAATTTTTGGCTCAGAGATTTTTTTTTACAGCGTTTTTTTTTCTCCCAAGTTTCTACAATTCTCGTTTCAGTGTTTCATTTTAAAAATAATTACTCTTTCTTTCTTTTATTTTCTAGTTTTTGTGTTTTCATAAGACTTGAAAGACACTCGAGGGATTGCAAAAAAAGAAAATTTATTTGACTGCAAGTCTGAAATTGATTTGATCAAATCAAATACAAAAGGATAATAACAAAAAATAAAGATTAACTCAATAACGCAGAAATACAAAGAACTTAGTTTATCTATCTATATATTTCTCTTTGTCTGTCTGTATGCCTGTTTCACATTTTCTGGGAAACTACTGGACCGATCTAGTTGAAATTTTGCATGCACTTTTGTTCTGACAAAGTGCAGCGAATTAAGTATTATGGTATCCGTTCGATGCACAGCTAGGGATTAATAGGGATTATTCACCGCAATACCACATTTACTCTAGAAGTTTTCTTAGAAACAACTGGTCTGATCTGGCTGAAATTTTGTATGGACATTTTTATGATAAGGTAAAGCGAACTAAGGGTTATGACATCCGTTTGATAAACATTCATAGGGATCAATAGATTTTAATCACCACAATACCACATTTACTTTAGAAGTTTTCTTGGAAACTACTGAATCAACCTGGCTTAAGTTTTGTATGACCCTTTTTATGATAAGGTGCAGCGAACTAAGTATTACGATATTAAAGATTGATGGGAATCAGGGATTAATAGGAATAGTATTTAATCTAAAAACTGAGTACTAATTTAACCATATTCAACCATCAATCTGGCATAGAGTACTCCTTCTAAATCAATGCGCTATAACTTTTGCCCATTTTAACGGGCTAAAACGTTTAGTGTATATATATATATATATATATATATATATATATATATATATATATATATATATATATATTACATCACCAGACTAACTTGAAGTTCAGCTATATAATCACTAGGGCTAAGAAAACAACATATTCTTTTCATTGTTTTCACTCTCGAGTGTGTATCCGTTGATATCTTATATGTTTCTATATAGAATTATGTGGTTCTCGGTTGATTAACTGTGTCGGATATATACTCGAGAGTCAAGACAATGAAAATAATATTTTGTTGTCATAGCCCTAATAATCACACATTGCATAAAAGGATACGGCGATGGACACAAAATCAATAAAATATAATAACTCTAGTTCATACCCTATCATTCACCCGTTCTAGAGTAATATTGCTATAGTACCTGGGTATGTCAATTCCCATCTTTATTTAGTTGCTACCGCTTTAAAGCTCGTACAAAGAAAATCATTTCTCTAAATTCCGAAAACGGTGTTGCATCCTGTCAAGGCAATAACTGGTACTCTTAGGAGCTCCCTCCCAGATGTGGCAACAGTACTCCGTTCCGAGACGTATTTGATTCTTGTACAAGAAGAGCATTGCGTCAGGATTGAAATACTTTCTGTAACGGTATAATGATCTCACCATTTTTTCCAGCGATTTTGGCAACGGATGTGATATAGGTCTTCCATTTTAAGTAAGGAGTGAAGATCAGTTCCAGAAATTTGTCAAAGCAAGGTGCTTGCTCAAGGCGAGAGTTGTTCATTTTAATTGATACAAGAACACATTACCCGAAAATACTTCCTTTCTAACTCCTCGGCGTAACATTTACAGGGAACATGAACTGGAATAAATACATTAAGAGCATTGCCAAGGCTGCCGCGAAGAACGTGGGCTCTCTCCACCGTGCTAGAAAACTACTTACGTCTGAAAGTATCCTTTACCTCTGTAAAGCCACCGTTCGCCGATGTATGGAGTACTGTTGTCACATTTGGGCGGGTGCATCTGCTACTTGTCTCCTACTTCTTGACAGGGTTCAAAAGAGAGTCGCCAAACTGATAGGTCCTGAACTGTTATCTAGGCTTTAGCCTCTGTCCCATCGACGAAAAGTTGTATCCCTCTGAATGTTCTACAAGTACTTTAATGGTGAATGCTCTGACGAATTGGAAGCACTTGTACCTCCTTGACGTGAATACCCCGACAAACCCGACAAGCAGCTAAATCTCACCCCTTCACTGTAGAGATCCCTAGGTGTAAGAAAGCCTTCTACTCCAATAGTTTCTTCCTCAGAACTGCTAGACTTTGGAACTCGTTTCCGGGATTCTGTTTTCTTAACTGTACTGACATGCAGAAGTTCAAGTGTAATGCGAACAGACATCTTGCTACTCATTTTCCTTCATAATAGCCCTGCAACTTATGTCCCCGATAGTAGCCCCCTACTTCAAAGTGGCACTGTACCTTGTTTGAGGTGAAAATTGAAAAATAAAATTGGGGTAAAGAGGGGATTTGAGCATTGGTGGTGTAGTACTATTACGACATGTATTCTTCAGAGTTGTTTGATTTGTCCGCTACTTCTATTGTTTCAACTCATTTGGATTGTTGTTTTGGTGTTCTTCATCAATTTGTTGTTCCGACCCTTCATTAAAATACAGCTTCCTATTACAGCAGCTTCTTTTCAAGAACTGCAGACGTGTGGGCCTTTCTTCCTGTTGTCTGTTTATAACCTTGGTCTTGTTAGGCCAATGAGCCTGTTCTGCTTTTGCGATGACCATCTTTCATTCTGTTTATCCCCTTACATCTAGTGGCTTCATGATTTTTCTGGAGCGACTTTCAAAACAAACAAGCAAAAAAAAAAAAAACAACAAAAAAACAAAAACAAAAACAAACAAAACAACAGCAAAAAAAAAAGACATGTATAGAGTTAATCATCTGAAAGACGTTTGTTCAAAAATATTATCGAGCATACCTTTAAGCCGTTCCAGTAACTGATCTCGCAACTTTTCAAATGTACTGTAACTGAGTCGGTCCGCAGGTATTGTGTTCAACCTTTCCCAGGAACCGCAAGCGTAGTCATAAAAGTTATCACACGGCGCAACATTTTTATTGATTGCATCCATCAGTCTTGCCGCTGGAATTAAAAAACATACCATAAAATATTTAAAAGAAGAAAAGGAAAGAATCAGTTATGGCCTGGTCCTTGGCTTTGGTAGAGGCCCTCGTAGAGCGTCTTTGTGCAAAGCCAAGAACTACACCAACAGCTAATATTAATTGGGTATAAAAGTTATGTATTAGAAAAGGTAGCAAATAAAGGATATATATATATATATATATATATATATATATATATATAATTTTAGTCATTCAATAAATTGAAAAAAATATGACGTGAAATGGTTAAATTTATAATCAAAACATTTTTATTATGATATGTAAGACAAAGAATACATTTGAAATGTTATAACTCCTTATCCTATAGGATTTCGATGTCTACCATCTCTTCAGAGGAGAAAATATTAGCAAATAATTATAATGGCTTACACCTGATTTCCTAAAGTCCGTGATATATATATATATATATATATATATATATATATATATATATATATATATACTTATTTACCAGTGGTGAAAAAACCGGAATAGAGTGCTCAATGTGTAGCCAGAGCAGTATATAAGACATTTATTACTGTGAGTCCAGAATGAGTTTACATATTGTTTCAACTAGAGGAAGATCCCCAAAGAGAGGAAATGTCCAACTAGCATCGTCAGAATTCATAGATTCTGACGATGCTAGTTGGACATTTCCTCTCTTTGGGGATCTTCCTCTAGTTGAAACAATATGTAAACTCATTCTGGACTCACAGTAATAAATTTCTTATATATATATATATATATGTATATATATATACGCACATATATACATATATATATATATATATATATATATGTGTGTGTGTGTGTGTGTGTGTGTGTGTGTGCGCTTATGCGCTGATCTTCATATAATGATAAGATCACTGACTCATATTATATTCATTTAATAAAATAAATATTTAAAATTCAACAACATTTCTCCCGGTTAAGGTTAGCCGAATGGATATGGTCCTCGCAAATAAGACCAGAGACGGCTTCTTCCACAGGGTTCGAATCTATCAACTGGTGTTAATCGTGACACTGAAGATTCCCGAAAAGATGACACACTAGTGTCTGTAGATATTTGATAATTATTATAGTAAATAATATATATATATATATATATATATATATGCACACGTATATATAATAAATTAAAGTTTGGAATTACTTTTTGGAGCGATCGATTACGTTTTGAAATTCTGTAAATTAATTAATTTACGACTAATTTATTATGCAACAAGAATACAAAATTTAATGTTTTTTCTTTAATCCATGAATTTTTAATAAATGGTTCATATCATCATAGGAAATTATTTAGCAAAATAATGTTTATAAGGAGTCATAAATTTTGCTATTAGCACATAAATTGAAAAACTATAAAGCTTGTATGAAAGGCCTAAGAGAAGTTAAGATTATATATATATATATATATATATATATATATATATATATATATATGTGTGTGTGTGTGTGTGTGTGTGTATGTGTGTGCGTGTGTGTATGTAAGGGGCATAATAGATTCACTGATTGATATAATAGTTAAGTGATTGATTTTGCGCTACGAAACAGATACTGTCAAGAATTGTAAATGTCAACTGAATTAAATGAATAAATTATAAGATGGTTAACATCACGAACTTTGGAATATAGTCGTTTGTGATTTATTCAGTATATATATATATATATATATATATATATATATATATATATATATATATATATATATAAACCCTTCACCGGACTGTCCATTCATGTGAAATCTTTTTATCATTTTTTCTTTTACCTCCTATTCCCCTTACCTCACCTTTTTTTTTTTTTTTAACCAAGTAAGATCTTTGACTTACTTGTGGTTTCATTAAATACTTTTACATGCAAAGTCCGATCCCGCATTTTGCTAATTCCTGATGAGAAGGAGAGTATTTCTTCGAAACTCCGCGGTTTAATGACTATCCACTTATCTTGTGCTTCCTTTTTAAAATTAAATATGTTTTTAACTCTTTTTCAAGATGTTTTTTTAACATGTTTTATTAATCATTTGTTCATATATATATATATATATATATATATATATATATATATATATATATGTGTGTGTGTGTGTGGAACATGCCTGCGTAATAAAATGAAAATAAAATGAAACATTCAGAGAATAGATGTGTTACCAAGAGCAAATACAACCTAAAACACAAACAGAGTTTTATAGAGGAAAAATTGGGAAAACCACCCAATTTTTTCTTAACAAAATATTTGTATACAAGAACAATAATATAAAGATTATTTTCCAACATAAAAATCTTCATAATAAAACCCGTGTTTGGCTACAGAAGTTGAGTAAATAGCAGTTCCTATTCAATATGTTCATAGTGATTACTATGCGTATCTAGGTAAGTTATGTGAGTGCTTTGCAGCGTGGCATTGTGTATGTGTGCACGTTAATCTTGTTCTTGTTAGTGCGTGTATAGATGTGCATGAAAACCAGAATATGTTAATCATTTAGTTATTTCGCCTTGCAGCGCCGGTCCAAAAGATATGGCTGAGGTGTTGAGTAGACGTTCTTGGATTCCTTTCATTCAGCGACTGGTGAAGTCTGTCTAAAACTGATTTCTTGACCAAGAATTTCTAAGCTCGGATTGACTTACAACATTAACATGTCGGTGTTATTTTTGGGGTCAGGAAGGTTGGAAAAATTAACCGGATGAAGGTGTTGGGCAGACGTTCTTGGATTCCTTTGTGCAGCTGATGAAGTCTGGAAAGAACTGATTTTGGTGAACAGGTTTTATATGAATTTTCAAAATCGCTCTGGCTTACTTCTTTTACATAGACGTGTTACCTTCTGGAGCTTGAAGTTGGGATGAAAATAGTTTTGTTGGAGGGAGCAATACGTCACAATGATATCATAATGTCAGGGGAAGCTCTGACCGACATTATGGAAAAGTCGGGCAGAGCAAACCAGCCTACTGATCTGCTTTTTGAAACAATAAACAAGTTAGAGAGGGCACTGGCCGCGTTTTGAAACAATAAACATAGGCTGGAAAAATAGGTTATGGCGATAATAAAAAGGACAGGCCACATAGACAAAAGATACATTTTTGAAAACAACACTCCACCTCCGATCCCAACCGTGTTCTGATGTATTTGTTGTCAGTTGAATGTAAATGAAAAATAAACAAACCAAACTTGAAGAGTTGTAAAAAGCGTCATTTGTTTTTCATTCAAACGAAAATAATTTTTCGTTTCGTACGTCTGAAATTTAAAACGCAACCGACGCCTTATTTTAGTGCCTTCTGCGACACAAATACTTCACAAACTCATGTATATATAACAGTCTGAGTTCATACGTTGATGTTAAAACTTCCTTG
Organism: Euprymna scolopes; assembly: GCF_053919585.1. Taxonomy (NCBI): domain Eukaryota; kingdom Metazoa; phylum Mollusca; class Cephalopoda; order Sepiida; family Sepiolidae; genus Euprymna; species Euprymna scolopes. Next base: position 54,025,499 of record NC_136518.1, read on the forward strand.
TTTTGTACAGTGACGGAGAAGGAGAATTCAAACGAAGCTGAGCAATAAAGTGTGTAAACAATTAGAGCCATTTGCTTCTCAGTGTTCGTTGGAATCACTCGGTGATTCAATCGCCATAGCCCCTTACATCTAAGTGCCAATATGTTTTGTTTGAAAGAAGAAAAAGAATAAAAGAAAAATCTCTGTGGTCGAATATATTTAAAAATGTATAAAAGCTGCAATGTTTGTTTTTGATTCGCACGTTCTAAAAAGATACACATGCAGATGGATGGAGCATCAAATGTTCTTGTTTCCTAACGAAATACTGATTGACTAAAAATATGGTAAAACTTGCAGAGTATGCGCGGTTTTACGATTGTTGCAAAAATGGAACGGAAATTTAAATTTCGTTCCGTTTTATTCTTTTTTTTTTTTTTAAATTGTACCCGAAAAACGAAAATAATCGAAAGAATAACATTCAACAATCGTACTTTTTATGCATAAAAAAAACCCCGAAATATTTTTTTCTTTATCTAAAAATAAAATTTTATTAAGAAAAACGAAATAATTAATTTTTAAACGGAAAAGGAATCAATTTTGTATGCTTTTTTGGTATTTTTTTTTTTCATAAGCCCAACTCACCGTTAATAATAATAATAATAATAATAATAATAATAATAAACCTTGATTTCCCATCAAATTGAAACTGTATCCTTAAAACCATCAAATTGTTTCTTAATTGATAACAACAAAAGAGCCGACAAGAATCCGTTTTAATAATAAAAATATTTGCTTTCGCATTTTAAGCATTTGGTTTCTTATTTGTAACCAAGGGTTTCAAATATTTTTATTTTGTATTTGAATTATTCGGAATACTGTTTTCATGCTGAGATGAGAACAGTAGCCTAAAGTGATCTAAATTATCGATCCTCATCTAAAAAAAAAAAAAAAAAAAAAAAAAAATGCGAAACCTAACAATACTCCTATTTTGTTAGGTGTAGGAATTCTATTTCGCTTTTCCGCATTGAAATGCCGACTTTTATAGGGTTTCAAGTATGCTTACAACGAATAAACACCCTAACCTCTCCGTGTTAAAAACGGCTTTCGGAATAGAAACCCCAACCTCCTCATGTTGAGAATGGCTTTCGGAATAAACACCGCTAATCTTATCGGTATACCCGAAAACCTATAAAAGTTGACATGTCGAATTTGAATGATGAGTTGGACGTAATGTAAAAAGGTACCGAATTTAAAACGGAACGAAATTTAAATTGCCGTTCCATTTTTACAACAACCGTAAAACAGCGCACACTCCGCAAGTTTTACCAAAAATATTTTTTCAAAGACATATTATATATTAAAAAAAAATCTAACAGTCATAAATACCAATCTCCTTTTGTATCTTTAGCGAAAGATGATATCACCTTAAAATAAAAACAATCATCTCAAGTTAATGGCTTGGAGCTAAAATCATTCGAGTCTGTAAACTCTTGTATCAGAATTGCATCTTTATTTCCGTTTTTGTCTCTTTTCTATGAGTTTTGAGAAGCGATAAAAATGGCGTTTATTTTTCTATCTATATTTTTTTCGCTTATGACGCCAGAAGGACGTCTGACTCGAAGTCTGCAATAAACGATGTCTGGTCAGATTTGTTTTCCGATATCAAACCTCATCTGTAATACAACTTCCGGCGAGAGTTTTATCTGATCAGTATTCGATAGTTTTCATTTTCTTTATCCTTAACTTTTAACAAATGTATACATTTCACACCAAAACCACTCCTTTAATTTCACAAAGGCACAAGACAGTAAAATTTGCGCATGAGGAGCCGCAGCGAAGACATCTTGAATCGGCGCTAATTATGAATTCTGATACCATCAAAGAAACAGCTTTTACCATTTTTCATCTCTCCTTGCATATATATATATATATATATATATATATATATATATATATATATATATATATATATATATATATATATATATATATATATATATATATATATACTAGCATAGGTGCCCGGCGTTGGCCGGGTATTTGGAGGTGTATGTTGAGCAAAAAAAAAAAAAAAAAAAGAAAAAAAAAAAGCGGTCAATTTTTTAAAAAATTTGACCCCTACTATAACCCCTTAAAATTTATTGTTTTGAGCTCAAATCAAGTTATTAAGTTAGATCCATGCCAAAGGAATCTACATCTAAAATTTCAAGTGTGTAGACCCAAAATTGTCGAAGGAGTTTGGTAGAGTTCTCAAAGGTCAAATCTTTGAACTTTGACCCCTTAATCGTCAAATTTCTGGCCCAAAACTGATCACATCGATTTTCCCAAATCTCAGTACCCTGTATATCAACTTTCAAGTCTGTAGACTAAAAATTGACAGAGTTATTGTGTAGGGAAATGTACACACACATACAGACAGACGCTTTCACTTTTATAGATATATAGATATATATATATATAGTCATCCACATATCGTACTTTTCGCTGTTTCACAACTCATCATATATATATATATATATATATATATATATATATATATATATGTATGTATGTATGTATGTATTAGTGATGGGAGCACTCCAATATTTTCCACGATTCCGATATAATTACCGATTCGGTACTAAATTTCCGATTCTGATACAATTACCGATTCCGATACTTTATAAATTCTCTAAATATTTAAATATACAGTCGTTATTTTTTTCGGATTACCGTAAAACACATGTTAAATGCGCAAATACTTTCCTAAACGGAAAAAAAAAAAATGCACTTGTAGAAATCATCTACCGATTTTAATTTTAGTTAAAAAACAGAAAATATTTATTATTTTATCATTTTTACCGGGAAAGGAAGATTTTGCTTCATATTACTACGTAATCAAACAAAAAAGACAATTAAAAGAATCGTTTTGGCATCGGAAAATATGTACAAATTTTTCCGATTCCGGTGCCGATTCTGATACCCCTGAATGTTTCGATTACTTTTAATCATCCCAATACTAATATGTATATATATTAGTGGCCACGTAAGGACACAGGGGACACAACCGAAGCAGCAAAACTGAAGCTTACTAGCAGGACACTATATATAGAAATGTAGGTAAATTTCGGCATATTTTATTGGTTTGTAAATATAGGTTCTTTTTTTTTACCAATATTTATAAAATTTTAACCATAGATATGTATTATAATCTTTCAAAAGGCTGCAAATTTTCATCCCATAGAACCAAAGATATGGTCATTTCAGTATTCAATTTAGCTTCCAGTGTATATATATATATATATATATATATATATATATATATATATATATATATATATATATATATATATATAGAGAGAGAGAGAGAGAGAGAGAGAGAGAGAGAGACATATAGAGATAGATAGATAGATGGCAATTTTATAAGTTCCAAATCTCAACGACTATTGACCAGAATTTTAACAAATGAAGGCTCGTTGGAAAGGTAATGAACTGAATTGTGTAGAAGGTTAGATACCATTTGCGCGTAAGGTCCCACATTAATGGGAATAATTCATTATGCAGACCCTATTTTTAGCACTTTTTTTTACAGCCATAAAATGTTTCAATCATAGTGATTTGTTTTCCTAGTTTTGCTTATGAATTACAAAATATCTGATATTTCCTCCAAGGCTACAAGTTTTCCTTTCTTTATCTCTTATGGATATTATGTATTAACCACTGGTAAAAATTCGGTACTTATTAAGGCAGAGGAGACAGATCAACTTTCTTTAAATATGTTATTTTTAGCGAAAACAATATTACTTATTTAATTGCCGTGTCAAAAATAGTAATATATCCCGAAATGACGAAAATTCATCGAATACACAGTTATTTATAGTTAAAAGTAATTTTTACGGAAAATGGGAGCATATTTTTGATTACATCGTAATGGCGTCCAACTTGTATACCCTATAACGATAGACTTTTATTTATTTACTAAAAACAATATAGCCGTTGTTCTACTCGATGAGTTTTCGTTATTTTTTGATATATTACTATTTCGACATGACAATTAAGTAATTTAATTTTTGCTTAAAATGACATATTTAAAAAATCAATCTGTAGCATCTCCCTTAATGAGCACTATCAATTCATATTTTAATGCTTCGAAAAATATATATAAAAAAAAATTAATACAGTAGAACCGCTGGATACGGCATGAAAAATTAGTAACAAAATACAGTACATTATATAATACACATGTATTTAATCAAATAACATTATAAATAACACCGTAAAGCTGGACGAATACGGTAACCAGGGGTCGGAAAAAACATCATATTCCACATAGTAACTTGAAAAAACCGTATTCTAGGGATGCTGTATTCCGGGGTTCAACTGTATATATATTTTTCCAACGCCCCAAATCAAATCACATATCTGATTACTTATTTTTCTAAAATGAATTATTTAAAATGTAAAACAAAACATTTTATTATCTTATACAAAAAAATAAACACCCCAAAACAATCACACGACCTATTTGAATGATTATTTTCGTAAAAGAAATTACTCAAAATAATAAAAAAAGCAGACATGAAAGAGTATAAGAAGGCTATAGCAATGCAAGGAACTGGTTGTTGTATTAGCGTGACATATGAACAAATATGGCAAAACGAAAAAAATCTTATTTGTTATTTGATTTAACTTCGTATATCCATTTATTTTTCAAGATAATCACAATACAGATCAGTAAATATGAACTTACTGGTTGATATTACTGGGATGGTGGAGGTCTTAATATTTCGAGATAAAATCCCCTTTTCAAAAAGCAAACTACACTTCTCTCTAAAAAAAACAACTTTTTTTCTGTTTTTCTTTAATACCTATTTGATTACTTATGTTCCTATTTACTTGTCTCCCTACGAGGGCAGAGTTAGACACCAAGGTCGATTTTTAATGTTGGAGAAGGAACAAAATAAAATTTTTCTCAGCCGTGAAAGATTTCTATTCCACTTACCGAGAAAAAAAAATGAAGCGTAGCATCAGAACAGATACTACACTTTTTAATATTAGGAACTAATTCGGACCTTATGCCGTTTACTACGGAGATGGGCGTTCCCCTGGTTTTCTCTCTTTCCTATCAGTGTCGACTGTGAGCTCGGAGTGCAAGGTTCGAATTCCGTTAGGTTTACTGTATCACATTCACTAAAACTCTCGAGAAAATTATGAAACATTAGATCCTCCCATTAACTATGGATGAAATAGTATAATCTGAAGCCTTCATTATTAAATTAATTAAAAATAATTAATTTTGCGCTTTTATATTATACAAACGAAAAAAAAAATTGAATTTTAAGTGAAACAAATAGTATCTACATAATTGTCAGGTCTCAAATAGTAACTTAACCAAAAATTACGAAAAACCATAAGGTATAAAAATAATTATTAACGAAAAAAGAAATTTGTGAAACAAAGCGATTATCACTATATTACGTTAACAACTTTATTAAAAACAGTTTTCCATTAATAATTATTTTTCTACCTCACCGTTTTCCGTAATTTTTGGATATGCCACTATTTGCGACATGACAATTACTTGGTTGCCATAAGTTTTGCTTAGAATTCTATATTTTTGTCGTTTGTATAATATAGAAGCACCTTTATTTTAAAGCTCGCTTTTATTAAGGTACCATTAAAGACCCGCACTTATTTTCTGAAACTCAATTTTGCAATTAAAAAAACAAAACAAAACAGTGTGATTTCAGTTTTCTCTTAGTATTTTTAAGAAAAATATATTTCCTTTAAGCATTTTTATATTTTATTCTGAAGCAACAAAACCTTTCTCGTCATTAGAGAGAGAAAAAAAACTTATACATTTCAAGCAAACCGTTTTTTTCTTTTCTTTTCCTTTTTATTTTTTTGTCAAATGAACTTGTCGCTCTCAAGAGGTTTTCGTAAACGAACTTATTTTTAAACGGACATTTTTTTTTCTTTTATCCTTTTTGTTTTGTTTTGCAAACATAATTTAATGCTAACTTTATACTGAAAAACCAAATGTTGATGTTTGAAAAATTCCTAAACTGATACCAACAATTATTGTGTAATAAAGTTATTTCTACGTTTCTGCATTTTTTTTTAGATGAGGATTCGTATTATTTGGATTCTTCGAACTACTGTTCTCATCTTAAGTGTCATTTTTATAACGTTTCGTTCGATGTAACTTCCGACTTTCTTCAGATGTATCTTGTCGAACTCAGGAATGTTTCTGTCGAACTCGGGAATTTGGACAGAATTTCGAACGGAACTCTTAATTTATTTAACAGGAATAGCCTGCTCTCGTTCCGCCAGCTATGGCTGATTAGACATCCTTAGTAATTCGCAATTGTATTTTTCGGTCGCCCACACTGAGAATTGAACCTTCAACCTTCAGATGAGCATCACTTCTCTATCCCATCGACGAAATGTTGCATCTCTCTGCCTGTTCTACAAGTATTTTAATGGTGGATGCTCTGATGAACTACAAGCCCTTGTATCCTCTCGATGTAAAGACCCAGAAAACCCGATAATCAGCCAAATCCCACCCCTACACAGTAGAGACCTAGATGTAAAAAAAACCTTCTACTCTAATAGTTTTTTCCTCAGAACTGCTAGACTCTAGAACTCCCTTCCAGGTTCATATTTTCTCAACTGTACTGACATGCAAAACATCAAGTGTAATGCGAACAGAATCTTGCTGCTCAACTCCCTACATAGTATCCCTGCAACTTAGGTTCCCGATATTAACCCCCTTACATTAAAGTTGCACTGTGTCTTGTTTAGGGAGAAAATGTAAAAAAAAAAAAAAAAAAAAAAAAGGATTTTTCCAAGTACTCGAACTACTGCGCCACGTGATTATTTAGGACCTCTATTCAGTCATGGCTGACAGAACGAGAACATGCTACCCCTGTGAAGTAAATAAACGGTTCTGTTTGAATTTCTGTGTCCAAATTCCAGAGTTCAACAAAAACCTTCCCGAGTTCGACAAAACACACCTGAAGAAGGTCGGAGGTTATATCGACCGAAACGTTGTGAAAATGACACTGAAGATGAGAATAGTAGTAAGAATCTTAATAGTACAAATAAAGTTGTTTCGTTTTTATTTCGATAGATTTTATGTTCAGGTTAGGAGCAAAGAGTAGTATCTGTTCGGATATTACGCTTCATCGTTTCGATTCTTGATCAGTGAAGGATAAACCCTTCTTGACTAGGATTTTTATTTTTGTCTCAATCCAGAGAGTCTGATTTTATCGAGTTAGATTTTTTTCCATATGAAAAACTGACCTTGTGTCTAACTCTGTTCTCGTGGGGAGGCAAGTAAATAAGGAGTGCATGTAGGTCTCTGTTAGATATCATGAATATCATACCAGTTGTCCACATTAAGAACTGATCTTGTGTCTAACTCTGCCCTCGTGGGGAATTAATTAAATACGTATGTATGTAGGCTTCCATTAGTCAGTGTCAACTGTGAGTATCTTACTAGTTGTTCTCATTACAAAATCAACTTTGTGTCAAACTCTACCCTTGTGGGAAGGCAAATAAGTAGGGACTTTATGTAGGCTCACATCGGCCATGGTTGACCGTGTGTAACATACTAAATATTCGTTTGACTGGAGTATCGACATTTATAGATGTAGAGTATATATATATATATATATATATATATATATATATATATATATATATATATATATATATATATATTATTTATCTTCCACCAGACAATCCATTCATGTGTAATCACCTTTTTCTTCACCATATTCCCTCTGCTTCACTTTTTTGTTTCCAAGTAAGATCTTTGACTTACTTGTTGTTTCATCAAATACATTTTTATGCAAAATTCGATCCCGCATTTTGCTAATACCTACCCTCTGATGAGAAGGAAAGATTTTTTCGAAACTGCGCGGATTAAGGGCTATCCACTTATCTAGTGTTTCCTTTTCAGATTAAATATGTTTTTAACTCATTTCAAAATGTTTTTAACATGTTTTATTAACTGTTTGCTCGTATATATATATATATATATATATATATATATATATATATATATATATATATATATATATATATTTATACTCTATGAATTTGGGCTTTTGTGTGTTGATATTCATATTACAAACCCTTTTTTTCTATTTATTTAAAAAAAAAACACAACATTGTTAATATGGGTCGTGGAATTACATTCATCTGCAAAAGATCTAGCTAATTTGCATATTCTTTTTAACATTCATTTTAATTAATTTTCTATTTTTTTTTTCGGTTTTCTCATAGGATGACCATCATTAGTTAACTATTAACGTACAAAAGAAAAAGTAAATCGTAAGCTAAACGTCTTGGTTTTGATTCTCGGTGGTGGCGCACGAGTCATTTTTTATTTAACTTTTTAAATCATTACTATACATTGGGTCCAATATGATATAATAATAAATACGAAATATCCATTGATCAAAATATCATATTTTATGACCGGGCAATGCCGGTCGGCCTGCTAGTACACACACACACATACACACGTATATATATTTAAGAAAAAATGCTGCACACACACACACACACACACACACACACACACACACCTACCCCCCCCACACGCATATATGTTTAAGAAAAAAATGCGCGTGTAAGTAATATACGTATATGAGCATTTGGCAGCGTGGCATTGTGTATGTGTGTCCCTTTACATTGTTTTTATTACTGTGTCTATAGATGTGAGTATCAATTTGTGTCTGGTTTCTTGACACTTGCTAGTATGCAAGAAATTGCGCTCAAAATGAATAAGGCTTGTACGTGAGTCCTTGAAGATTTTTTCTTTGTCTGCTACTCCAACCAAACACACAAGAGAGGGGATCTTTCAGTACTGTGAAGTCGCTATATATCTAGCTTTTGGTTGTTTGCTTCATAGTAGTTTCTAATTTACTATTTTGATATAGACTTGTTACTTTTCGGATTAAAATGCTATTCATAGGGTAAAAATAAATTTGAGTTAAAACCTTCCTGTGAAAACTCATTTGCTATGGAGGAGTGAGGAGGAAAACGAGAAAGAAAGAGTATACCAATTAGAGTTATCTGCTTTTTAGGGTTTGCAGAAATCAGTTTGCTTAGTCGCCATACCTCTTTTTGTCCACTTTTTTTACAAAGGAATCACCACTTATCCAGGCTAAGAGACCACTCGAGGATAAGGGTTAAAGAGTGTAGATTAGTCAAAAGGACAATATCATAGTGATCATTAGAAACACACGCACACGCACGCACGCACACACACACATGCACACACACATGCATACGCGCACACACACGCGCACACACACGCGCACACACACGCGCGCACACACGCACGCACACACACGTACGCACACACACAGGCACACGCACACACACATACACACATACACACACACAAACACATACACACACGCGCACACACATACAAACACACACACATGCATTTTTCGATTGGTTTCTCTGAATTAGCAAGTGAATATTTAGTATCCAATAGGATGCCCCATTCTTCAACAAAAACAAAAATAAAATGAAATAAAAAAAGTAACATTCAATTGTAAGGTTGTGCTGCAGAATATATATTGCATAATGTGATACAATTGAGTGTATGAATATCTTCACTCGACAATCTGCATAAAATTGAACTTCCGGTATAACAGGAGGTTTTGAGAACGTATATCAGAAAGTATTGTCGTAAAACAAATCATATACCATTCACTATGATAATGCAATCCGTACAGCTACATAATAATCTTCGTCTGTTGGAGTGAGGAATCACCATCTTAAAGATGATGGATGACTCGCGCTGGAGTTTGTTTAAACAGAAGCTAGTTTGCACAGGGCCAACCTTACACTATCATCACCACCATCCAGGAAAGGGTTGAGAGCTGGAGACCAGATGAAATGCAGGAGCTGCTGGAGGCATCGATATCCCCCTAGATACAGTACCTGTTAGATTGTGGTGTCGTCTGCATAAATGTCTACGAATGACCTAAGAATACGCTTTGGGAGATCATTGATGAAGATCAGGATGGAACCATGGGGGGGGGACATCAGCGTTAATACTGTTAGCTTCAAATTTCTTCCCATCAACGACTATTATAAACCATTAATAGAGAAAGGATTTAATAATAATTGAGAAGATATAGCTGGAAATCTTGTTCATTTTTTTTCTACATGGTAGTCACCACTTATCAAGGCCCGGAGGCCACTCTGGGATAAAGGTAATTGCGTGTACAGTAATCAATGGGATAATATCGTAGTAATCGTTAGTAATGGAGATTTGATAAAGTGTCTTACTTAAGGGGCGGTTCATCAGGAATTTCTTTATGTTGGACTTGAAGACATCCAAGTTGTAGTCAGGTGGAAAAACAAGCAAACGAAAGAGAGTTCCACAGGCGTCCAGTTCTAAGAAAGAAGCTTTGTTCATGGAATCTACATTTGATTTAGGCAAAGATAAAGAGTGGGGAAGATTATTGACAGTGGTTTCAGCTAGACGGGTGTTTTTCGTGAAAGATTGGCGAGGGAGGATCAGAGATTGGAGCTCAGACGAGCACTGGCCATGGAAACGATAAAACTTGCCAACGATAAAACAAAGAGAGGCTCGCAATGTTTCTTCTATGGGAGAGAGGTTGCAGGGAAGAGAAAAGGGCATCACCCACTAAGCCACGAAGTCTATTTTGTACTCTCTCAAAGCAGGATAGGCTGTTTTTAGCAGCTCCTGCCCAGATATGGCAACAGTACTCCATCCTTGGACGTACTTGGCTTTTATATAGATAGAGAATTGCATCAGTAGTGAGATATCTTCTGGAGCGGTAGAAAGATACCAGCATTTTTCCAGCGACCTTGGCAACAGATTTGATGTACGTGTTCCATTTCAGACAGTGCTTCCCCCCAAAGTCTGCACTTGTCATTTTCTCAAAAATCACAAATTTAAGCTAAATTGGATATAACCTATACCTCATTTGATTCGTCTTTCATTCCTCTGTAATTTTACCTGTTCATATTTGAATTTTTATTGAAGTATACTAGTGTTCACGTCAATTTACACAATTAGTTGACACACTGGTTTTCAGTCATTCACCTAGTACTCGCCAAGCTACATCTTACTTGATTCGGTCATCCAATGAAAACCGGGGTGTCAACATATAATGCCAGCTACACCTCTCATAGGAATACGAGAGGCATGCAATAAGTAATGCCCCTGACCCACTTCTAGTTGTCTGATCTAGCTGAAATTTTGCATGTCTAATGATTTATATCTCTACAGGTTATGTAGCAAATTACAACTCTGAACTAATTGTGGCTTCTGTTCTACAGGTGTTTGAACTGAGTCAGGTGTGAAATGGATCCTGTTGAATGTCAAGCAGTGATCCAGTTTTTGTATTTGAAAGGACACAGACGACAGAAGACTTTTGATGAAATGAAAGAAACTTATGGTGATAATGCCCCATCATATGGCCTTGTAAAACGCTGGCATCGTGAATTCAAACATGGCCGGAAGTCTGTGGAAACAGCTCCCAGACCTGGTTGCCCCGCTTCTGCCATTGATAAGGCATCTTTCAGTCAAGTTGAGGCTGCCATTTTGGAAGATCGGCGCATTACTATTCGCCAAATAGCCCAAGATATCAAGATTAGTACAGGGTCTGTGGAAACTATCATTCATGACCATTTGCATTTGCATAAGGTGTCTGCCAGATGAATTCCCAGGTTGCTCACACCATTCCAGAAGTGAGAACGCGTCGAGTGCTCGAGGATGAATTTGGAGATGTGCTAAGAAGCTGAGTCAAAGTTTTTCAAAAAACTGATTACACAGGATGAAACCTGGGTCCATCACTATAATTCAGAAACCAGAGCCCAGTCAATGCAGTGGAAGCACTTGAACTCACTACCTCCAAAAAGGCAAGAGTGCAGCCCTCCGCTGGTAAGGTCATGCTCACAGTCTTCTGGTACCAGGACGGAGTAGTGATGCCAGCTTTCTGACAAAGGGTACCACAATTACAGTAGCCTATTATGCTTCACTTTTGAGGAAATTAAGGGAAACTATCAAAATAAAGGGGCGGGGCAAGATCAGCAAAGGTACCCTCCTACTGCAGGACAACGCTCCGGTCCACAACTCGTATGTCACTAAATCAGAAGCACGGGCGTGTGGTTATGAAATCCTACCCCATCCTCCCCACTCTACTGACCTTTCACCCTCTGATTTTCACCTCTTCCCAGCCATGAAGGTGTTTTTGAAAGGAAAGCGTTTCCCAGATGATGCAGCCTTGATTTCTGAAGTCACGTCGTGATTGGAGGACCAACCTGGGTATTCTACAAAAACGGTCTCCAGAGCTGTATCAAGCGATGAGAGAAATGCATAACTCTTGGTGGTTCCTATATAGAGAAAGACTAATGACTGTACCAAGTTTCGTTGCTCTACTGCTATGGAAAGTTTTAAAGATCGATGAAAATGCTATTTCAAATTGAAAGTTTTAAAGACCAATGAAAATGCTATATAAAATTGAAAGTTTGAAAGACCAATGAAAATGCTATTTAAAATGTAAAGTTTGAAAGACCAATGAAAATGCTATTTCAAATTGAAAGTTTTAAAGACTGATGAAAATGCTATTTCAAGTTGAAAGTTTGAAAGACCAATGAAAATGCTATTTCAATGAAGATGCTGTTCTTTCAAATTTGTTTGAAAATCCAATAAAAATACTAAATTTATTTTTTATAGACCAATGGCACTGCTAATTCAAATTTTATTCTGATTAATCAAAAAAAATTTTTCTCCAGTCTTAAGAGCAAGATGTGGACGGAGCCTTATATAAAGATACTTGGATGCATCTCAACACATATTATGTGTCAAAATTGATGAGTCACCATTCTTCTAATAATTTGCAGGAATCCATTAATATCTCTTAGTAATGACCCGATGATATAGATTTTCTCATTTCCCTCTGACAAATCCAAGAAAAAATAAGATTCATTAGAGATGAACATAAATCAATTTTATTAATCAAAAAATTATTGATGAAAATTAATTAATACCAAAAAGACAGATTTAGTTTCTTTGCTCAAATAGAATTTGATTACACTTTTATCTTTTTGTTTAAACGATGCAAAAACAAAAAGGACGTGATCTGAACTTCCAATTTGAATTAAAAAGATATTGAAAGTGTTTTTTTTTTGGATATGTTAATTACTTGTTCAATATTGTGTTGACGTTTTGATATCAGATTTAATCCCCTCCTTTCGAAATTATTACATTAACAGATTATGTAAGTGTCACCAAAATAAGTCATTAAATATTTTCTCGTGTTGGGAAGTTATAGAAAAGGAATCACAATACTAATTGGCCAAATAAAGAATTTCATGGATCAGGACCGTCGTGTGTCTATAGAGAGAATAAATGCACAGTTTGCTGTCAGTGTGGGAACTGTACACACAATTATTCACGATGAACTGAAGATGCAGAAGATTTGCGCAATGTTTGTCCCATCCTTGTCACATTTGACCAAGATGGACATCAAGACGGTTCCTCGTCCGTCTTATCGTTCACACCTTGCTCCCTGTAACATTTGGTGTTTCTGTAACCTCAAAGAAAACCTTAGAGGCTGTTGCTATGAGACAACTGAGGAGATGAAAGAGGCTGTGACAAGGGTTATTGGCACGCTCACACATGAGGACTTCCATGGGGCCTTCCGGAAGTTGTTGGAACGGTGCAACAAGTGCATTGCAGCCGGGGAAGATTACTTTGAAGGTGACTTGAGTTTCATGTGTGTACTATCAATAAAAGCTCCTCTACCAAAAATGTCTGGAAACTTATTTTAGGCAACTCGTATAATAAATATCGAGTTATCAGAAAAACAAAGGAAAATCTAAAATTAAAAAAAATCTAACAAATATTAATGTTTTATATTCTTCGTTGCCTCCATGCAATTTGTGTGTATTCATTGGATATCAGTCACTTCCGGTTTGTGTGCCATTTCATGGTTTTCTTGTGGGGGTACATGGTTAGACCTTAAAAATTCTTCCACCAGATGTTTTTTCTCCAAAAAGTCAATTTATACAATACAGAAGCCACGATCAGGCTTACTGACTTGCCTCCTGCTACACTCCAACCGCCGTTAACCAACTGTTTATCTCATCCGCTAACTGCAGATATCAAGTCAATGTTGTTGATATAATGAGAGAATGCTAACAAGGAAATCTAGAGCAGAGATTGGCAACTCATTCGACCCCGCAAGTTGGATCTTCTTATAATTACGGATTGTGGGTTTAACGAAGGTCATTAATGAAAAAATAAGGAAAATTACATATGCAGACCCCTGTCAGCCTCTCTCTTGTTTAAAACCCAAACTAAGATAAACATTGAGTACTCAGAAAAAAAAAAAAATTAAAAAAAATCTAAAAGTAAAAAAAAATAGTTTTCTCAAGAAACGTCAAAATATTTCAAAGTAAAAAAAACAAAAAACAAAACAAAGTGAAATGGAAGAAATTATGACGTGTATGTTTGAAAGTGTACCACGAACCCACAACACACACACAAACAAAAACGAAACACATACGATTACAAATAGTTGCAAGGATATAGATTTACATAAATACACATACGGTAATATCCACACATCCACGAGGCATGAAACAGAAAGCTTACTGAGACAACATTGTCCCTTTAAGCTGTCCTCGCCTAATTTCTATCATCAGTCGGTCGGTCAAATCGGCTCTCAGCTTGTGTTTTATGTTTATTTTTATATTCTATGCAGGAATAGGGGTTATTGGGTTTGGATCATTGATTTTGTGGATCAGAGCAAGGTAACAGCAGGTATTTCGTTGAATTCGAAAGCCTCATCTCTCATGTTCAAAACTCATTGGTAATCAGGCTCGCATCCTGGTCAAAATGCTTTCGCGGACTAGTTCCGACTCGCAGACAGTAGGTTGCCGACCCTTGCTCTACAGGGTTTACAATTAAGGTCCAATATTTTTTTTTGGGTTACGTCACTAAAGACGTTACATCTTTTTGACGTCATCCAAAAACTTTCTTTTAGTAAGTGCGTCCAATATTGAACAAATAAAGAATAAGCGTAGCATTCCAATATAAAAATTAAATCACTGACTACATTTCGCATTTTATTTCTGCATTCAATAAAAACTAATTTTTATATCCAAGTCAAGCTTTTCTTTTTATTGAACCTTTTCCTTGGTGCCAATTTTCTTTTGTCCGCAACCCAAAATAATTGCCTCTCTCTATTTAGCCAGAGCTTTGCCAATTCTGTTCATTGCATTTTTGGCAACTTGATGTAAACGTGAAACCTGAAGCTGAGAAATAATCATCTTTTCATTAACTCCACAGAAGAAGAAGAAAAAAAAATGGCCATTCGGTACGGGCCAAATCGCGGAATATTTTTTATTGCAAAAAAAAAAAAAAAAAATAAAAAAAAAAAAAAAAAAAACAAACAAACAAAAATAACGCAATTTCAATAAGTTGATATAAGTGTCTTGGTTTTGATGGAAGATGAATTTCGAGTGGACTCTAGCGGGAAGAAAAGTCAATTCGGCTTATTGGTTGTCTAAACTACAAAAAAAGACTTGTTGACTTCTAAAGTAATCAAGCATTCAAACATGGGATTGAATGAGAGAGAGAGAGAGAGAGAGAGAGAGAGAGAGAGAGAGAGAGAGAGAGAGAGAGGAATAAGAGAAATAGAGGGAGAGAAAGAGATCTATTTTTGGTAGAGATTTTTTCCAGTGTAAACACCAACATTATATTAACTTCCCTAAAAAAGTTATGAGAATATCAAATTTAGTTGGTAAACAGACTATGAATAAATATTTCTTAAAATGTCCTTATATATCTCTATATATCTATAAAAGTGAGAGTGTGTGTGTGCGAGTGTGAGACACTTCTCAACCTATGCACTCAACGAATGTTTTATCTATAGACTTGAAATTTGGTATAGGGGGTATTCAGACACGTGGAAAACTTTTTAATCGGTTTCTACTCGGAAGAAGGACGACTATAAGGGGTCAAAAAATTGGAAAATTGGTATTTCGAGAGGGGTCATCGGATTTTTTATCTGTTTGTCAACTGTTTCACAAAATTTGAAAACACATTTTAAAGAACGTGGCAAGCCGGTCTAATGGTTATCTTACTTGCCTCACTGTCTTTAGATTTTGGTTTCGACCTCAGCTCGAGTATTATTTTTACTTAGATGAAGTGAACTGTTCAGAAAAAAACATAATACTCGCATGCGCATGTCTCAGTTTCTTTCCGTTTTTTTTATTTCATATATATATATATATATATATATATATATATATATATATATATATATATATATATATATATAATATTGTCCGGGAACCAACACTCGTCCGGCTCAAACCACTATCAACAATTTCCCACACTCTTTATCTGTGCCTTAACCTAAATGTAGATTCCATGAACAAAGCTTCTTTCTTAGAAATGCACGCCTGTGCAACTCTCTTCCGTTTGCTTGCTTTCCAGCTGACTACAATCTGATTGTTTTCAAGTCCAACATAAACAAATTCTTGATGAACCGTCCCCCTAAGTAATCGAATTTACAAATTCCCACTACTTACGATTACTACGTTATAATCACATTGACTAATGTATACCCATTAACCCTTATCCTCGAGTGGCCTCCGGTGATACATGTGTAAAACATCCCCCCCCAAAGCACGCACACGTTGTATGCCTAAGTCGCAAGATGGACAATGAATAGAAAGGAACTTTAACTCGCTTTTTCTTTGTAACAACGTCATTTGTTTTCTCACTGTTGCGACCGTGACGTCATTCACGTGTTCTAGACAATTCTCCACATCTCTCCCATGATCTCGAACGTTATTTCGTTCCGTACTCCACTTCACTTACGTAATCTCGAACGTTATCTATGCCTCTACTGTGATCTTCCTCGTTCTCCTTTCTATTGTCTCTTTTCTTTACTTTCCCGACCTAAACCAGCTGGACTACTTTGTTTATTCATACGCCAACAACATCACCAACATCACCTCCCACAACACCATAGCCAGCCTGATCGCTGCCAGCCTGATCACCACGATCCACCGAGTATTTGCCGGCGCTTGTGGAAAAGGCATGCTCCCAGTTTCGGACCCGTGACGAGGCGGTGACTGAGACTGAAGGCGGCTACATTGAATAAATGTCAGCCGTACTATACAATCAAATTACCTGTATTCATTTTTTTTAAATAAAAGTTTTAAAATAAAACTGTAGTGTTGTTTCTTTAGGGCAACAATTTTATCATTCACAACTGTATTCTTGAAAAAAAAAAGAAAGGATAAGAAACACTCTCATATGAATTTTAATTTATTACCCATAAAGCTTTTACTGCGAGGTAAAATATCAGGTTGGCGCGGTCTATCCTTTTCTCGAGTGTAAATGGGTCTCTCTTAAGCTGTGGTAGACAACCCATCTAGTGATGGCGTCACAATAAAAATAGCTTTGAGAGCGCTAGCGAAGCATCAAGTCTTCAGCTACGGACAAAAATTGAATTACGCTACAAACTCGTGTAGTTGAGTTCAATCTCGGCTGCGGCCGCATGTTACGTTATGTTTATGGGTTATTTGTAGAAATTTATGTATGCAAGCTGTGGAATAAACAGTTGATTTTCGAATGAGTAATTATCATGCAAATTTAAATTTACATATCTTTCAAGATACGTAAAGTTGCAAAGGAAAACTCAACAGAGAATGAACTAAATATGAAAATCAGCGGGGCCTGGATTGGACTGGACAATGTGAAAGCGCTGTGGAAGTCAAATCTTCCGACTAAAATGAACCGTGACTTTTTGTGACGCTATTTGTTTCTCTCCCACAGCGGGATGATGTGACACAAGGGTCAGAAATTGGAAGCTCATTCTGGCCTGCAAGACCTGCCTATGCTGATCTGTCGGCATTCCCTAGTAAGGTCACTTCAGGTGATTAGCAATAAACTAATGTTTTTTTTTTCAAATGAAATAAAAAAGATTAGTTTATTGCCTAGGAGAATAAACCTCCTAGAACTACACAGGACTAGAATCATACTCCAGTCAACAAGGAACAAACCATTTCAACAATGGTCTGAACTCTGTGGGTTTTGATGCCGAATCTACACATACCTACTTTATATAAGTAGTGATCAACATATACACAAACCTAACTTTATATATAGAAAAATATAATATTTCAAATGCTCTATATGTTATTTTTTCCTTAATGATATCTCCAACCTACCAATTAGAAAATTGTTTTCGATCCTGAGTTCAACGTGCTAACCACTACGCTATAGTCAATGTCTCTTCATGCAGCTGTCATTACGTAGACAGGTGCCCTGATCAGTGGTGTCAGTTTTGAGCCGAATATTTTAGCAGCTTTTCCTAAATGTGTTAATTAAAATGTTTGGAAAGATAAAACCTGCAATCAAAATACAAGAAATCTAATTCATTCTTTTTTTAGAACAAACTTTTAATTTTGATTAAAGTTTCTTTCAAGGTTCGACATTTTTGTCCTCATATTTTGAAAATTAATAAAAGCCGGAATAGATTTTTACAGCTTTACCAAAAATTATGTTCTTAGAAGAAAAACAAATAGAACTACATCAACTTCTTCTTCATCGTTTTTTCTTCTTCTTCTTCCTCATCTTCTTTATTGTCTTCTTTTTATATTTTTTATCGTCTTCTTCTTCATCTCCATCTGTTTTATTCTTTGTTGTCTTCTCCCCATCCTTTTACTTTCTCTCCATCTATATCTTTTTTCTTTTTCTTCATCTTCATCGTTTTTCTTCTTCATCTTCATCGTTTTCCTTTTTCGATGCCTTCATATTTTTCTTCATCTTCATCTTTTTCTTTTTCTTCATTTTCATCTTTTTTCGTCTTCATCTGTTTTCTTCTTCTTCATCTCCATCTTTTTTTCTTCATCTCCATTTTTTTTCTTTTTCTTTATCTTAATCTGTTTTCTTCATCTTCAGCTTCATCTTTTTCTTCTTCTTCTTCATCTCCATCTTTTTCTTTTTCTTCATTTTCATCTTTTTTCATCTTCTTCATCTGTTTTCTTCATCTTCATCTTCATCTTTTTTCTTCTTCATCTTCATCTTTTTCCTTCTTCTTCATCTTTATCTTTTTTCTTATTCGCCCTCTCCATTTTTTAAATTATTCTCAATCTCAATCTTTTTTCTTATCCTTTATTTTCATCTTTTATCATCTTCATCTTCATGTTTTTTCTTATTCTCCATCTCCATATGTTTCTTATTCATTTTCCTCTTTTTTCTTCATCTTTTTTTCTTTATGTTCATCTTTTTACATATTCCCCATCTTTTTCTTCTTCTCCATATCCATCTTCTTCTTCTTCTTCTTCTTCTTCTTCTTCTTCTTCTTCTTCTTCTTCTTCTTCTTCTTCTGTAGTTGATACGTTTTTGACAAACTTATTCTCTTTTTTTTTTTAGAAAAAAATTATGTAACATTTACAACGACCAGTTCCTTCCTTTTTTATTAGATGTTTTAAGACTGATTTCATATCTGAAATAAATTCTTTCATCCCACATTTCAAAAAAGTTGCTTGGAGGTGCTTATCGACTGATTTCTAACCCGATAAATGACAGCCACCAATTGTTTAATCATCTTCTTTACGTGCCATAATTGATACTTATTTGATCAACTATTCGATGGATATATGAACGCTGTTCACGCTGTGGTTTAAGTGATTTTTTTAATACTTCTCTAAGAGAAATAGAACGTGTTCATAGAGAGAGAACGAAACAACAAAATAATAATCTTGAAATACACATTAATAACTTAACTAATATGTCCCGCGAAAGGGGTAAATATTCGTCTGAAATAGCTGAGTGGTCTTTGTAACGGTTTTAATTAATAATCTAGTGATTCACCTTACTAAACACGTATTCATAGTCGGAGTTGGTATCCGTAGCATGATGCTGGTGCTACCAGATCAGGCTGTCTGAAGATATTGGCTTCCCGAGACGAAATGTACCCAACATTAATGTTTTTTTTTGTTTTTCTGCTTCCTTTTGTAAAACAAAATTATGTTCTGCAAAACCAAAAACAAAAAACAACAACACACCTTCCCCCCCTCCTTTCGCTTTTTCCCATTTCCCCTTTTTCTTTCTATCTCCCCGACTTTCTGACTGGTGTCCTGACTTAAAATGTACCAAACATTAATACTGGATCCCTTTTCCCTTTCCATTGCAAAACTCATTCATGTTCTGCAAGGCAGGGAACAAAAACGTTAAAATCCACTATAAAACAAACCAAACCAAACACTACAAACTAGCGATTGAAGATACAAAGAACTTGAAGAATAAAAACCTACAAAATAATTGGGTGCAACACGTATACTATTTCCAATCTAACACGATTCGCCATTAAATAACCAGAAAATGGTTGCGATGTCGCAAAACAACACAACCAAACCTTAGCGTGATATGTACAGTGTATCTTTCGATGTGTTTCCCAGCCGGTTCCACCAGTTGGTATTTATAGCTTTACCAGACAATCATATCCTTGTAATGAAAAAAAAAAAACCCGGATGTAGTCATATTCATGACATCATTAACTATGAGTAAATTTTCTTAACTTTTAATTGCTCTTGGCTGTGTCATAAACGTAGGAGAATGAGGAAATCTCTCTTTCTTTTAAAGAAGGCTGTAGAATGCAAATGTCTAAAAATTGAAATAAGAATGATAACATGGAATTCAATTTTATGAAGAAAGTTTGAAATCTTAATCGTTTTTCCCAAAGTATTTTTGGTCCCTCGACAAAAGCAGGGTGGACCTGTAAATTCACCCTTATCCGTTCGTCCGATCGTCTGCCCACAATTTTCTCAATAACTACACTTTGGAAATTTTTGAAATTTTTTTGAAACGTGATATGAGTAAAAAAAGTAATAGAACAGATTTTCCAGGAAAACTCGTGTTTCACCCCCCCCCAGGGGTGCCTTTCGGTTTAAAATGGCTAAAATTGACACTTTTGTGTTTACTAAAAAAATTGATGCCTTGGATTTTTATAAAAATTTCTAAAAAGTTATAACTAACTGATTTCTATATAATTTTGTTTGTCTATACATCGCCCTATTTTCATATTTCTACTTTTTAAATTATATTCCGACCAATTATCTAGTTTAACGTTACGCTAATACTCTGTGCGCTTTTTAAGTGATTATTATTCTTCTAAAATTTATTTAGTTAATTGATTTATTTTCTAAATACTGAACTACACCTCCAAAGTTCAGTTTCAATTTATACGTCACAACTGTATTCTCTTCAATTTATGAAAGTTTTGTATCATCTGTTTGCATTTACGATTACATTAATTGATTTTACTTTATTTTATTTCTTAAAAAGGAATTGTACTTTCAAGTTAATCCAAAACCTAATAATAATCTTATTATAATCTAATTATAAGTTAACATTAATTTTCATTCTATACTAGTTATGTCAGTGATTTAAATTTTAAATCGATCTTTTTAATTTTTATCATGATATAAGCATTATATTTTAAGTTTCATCTGTTTTTCTTTTTAGTGATCTAAATAAATCCTTCACATTGTAAGGGAGATAACTCTGGTTTTTAAATTTTAATCAATTTGTCAATTTCTTTAAGTTTAAGGTATTCATATGTTAATATTTTGACTTAAGTATTTATTCATCATCCTCATTTAATTTTAAGCTAATAACTCTAACATTAAATTCTCAATTCTAATCTCTGTTAAGTTTCTAATTTGTTTTAAACATTTCTTATTACATTTATTTCACTCCATCTTAGCCTGCCGACCACAATAACTTTTCATTCTTTTAACTTTGGATTATTTTTTTTACCTTTCTCGTGCTGTTGAAATTACGTGGGTGCAATTTTATTATCCCTATCGATTTTTAAAATCAAAACTACTTCTGTTCGCCCCATTTAGGTTATAATTATATTATTATTTAATTTCCCGTATGTAAAGTTAAAGATCTAATTATTTATTTATTTCTTGCATAATTTTGAATTTTTAACAATTTTTTAAATAATTTTTAATAATATCAAATAAAATTTGTAATAATTTTTAATAATATCATATGATATTTTTAATAATTTTTAATAATATAATATTAAATTTTTAATAATTTTTAATAATATCATATCAAATTTTTAATAATTGTTAATAATATCATATTAAATTTTTAATAATTTTCAATAATATCATATTAAATTTTTAATAATTTTTAATAATATCATATTAAATTTTTAATAATTTTTAATAATATCATATTAAATTTTTAATAATTTTTAATAATATCATATAAAATTTTCATTAATTTTTAATAATATCATATTAAATTTTTAATAATTTTTAATAATATCATATTAAATTTTTAATAATTTTTAATAATATCGTATTAAATTTTTAATAATTTTTAATAATATCATATTAAATTTTTAATAATTTTTAATAATATCATATTAAATTTTTAATAATTTTTAATAATATCATATTAAATTTTTAATAATTTTTAATAATATCATATTAAATTTTTAATAATTTTTAATAATATCATATTAAATTTTTAATAATTTTTAATAATATCGTATTAAATTTTTAATAATTTTTAATAATATCATATAAAATTTTCATTAATTTTTAATAATATCATATAAAATTTTTAATAATTTTTAATAATATCATATAAAATTTTTAATAATTTTTAATAATATCATATTAAATTTTTAATAATTTTTAATAATATCGTATTAAATTTTTAATAATTTTTAATAATATCATATTAAATTTTTAATAATTTTTAATAATATCATATTAAATTTTTAATAATTTTTAATAATATCATATTAAATTTTTAATAATTTTTAATAATATCATATTAAATTTTTAATAATTTTTAATAATATCGTATTAAATTTTTAATAATTTTTAATAATATCATATAAAATTTTCATTAATTTTTAATAATATCATATTAAATTTTTAATAATTTTTAATAATATCGTATTAAATTTTTAATAATTTTTAATAATATCATATAAAATTTTCAATAATTTTTAATAATATCATATTAAATTTTTAATAATTTTTAATAATATCATATAAAATTTTTAATAATTTTTAATAATATCATATTAAATTTTAAATAATTTTTAATAATAACATACTGAATTTATGAATTCTCTTTACACATTTACATTTCGTCCTCACTACATTCACATGTCTCTTCCCAGTGACTTCGTAATTCATTGTAGTCTACATTACAATTTAGAGAACTTATTGCTGCTTTTTATTTTTACACAATGACTTGCATCAAAATCTAAAATGCTAAAAGTCAAGTATCATGGTTCACTTGTACTCTGAAGATAAACATACATTTTGAACGGGCCCCTATCTTATCAAATAAGCTACTGTTGATTTTATAGGCTGAGTCTTCCTGCTTGTGCGGTGATAAATTTTCAAACGCATTTGTGATGTTAGGCCGGATAAAAAAGTGTTAAATTTGGTCCAAATTAGATTGTTCCTTCTTTGTCTGCATTTCTGCGATTATTGGTTTTCGATACTTATCAGAAGCATTCCGATACAAAACCTACCTAAGAACACCCCCAGGCACATAAGTTACATGTATGCGAAATCTCCCCAACGTTTTGGAATTCATTGGGAACGAACGCTCTCAAACACATACACATGCACAAACTGCCTTTTATATATAAGTATAGATATATTCATAACAATCGGTTAATTAGTTTAGGAGTGAATTCTGCACACACACACATACACACACACACACACACACACATATATATGATGAGCTGCGAAACAGCGAAACAGCGAAACAGTACTGTATGTGGACAACTATAATGCTCCTCATCTTAAGTTGAGAAGTGATACACGAATTACCATTAACATATAAAGCGATGCTCTTTGCGTAAACAAATCGAGCTTAGGTATTTCGGAAGATGGCAAAACATCGTTAATTCACGACTCGCACAGCAGCCGCCGATTAGCGTAATGGTTGGGAGCTTTGACTGTCGTACAAGCGGTCGGTTTTCAATACTTGCTTCAGGTAGTTGTCTGTCTAGCCGCAGTAATGAGCTGTGAAACGACGAAACAATACTGTATGTGGATGACTATATATATATATATATATATATATTTATATATATATGTATATATACATGTATATATATACATGTACATATATGTACATGTATATATATATACATGTACATATATGTACATGTATATATATATACATGTACATATATGTACATGTATATATATATACATGTACATATATGTACATGTATATATATATACATGTACATATATGTACATGTATATATATATATACATGTACATATATGTACATGTACATGTATATACATGTATATGATGAAAATAATGGAAATAGTAATCGGACGAAATAGAGAAATAAAAAAGAAACAAACCGAGTTTCGTCTTTATTTCATTCATCCAGAGGAAGGCTCGAAATAAAGACGAAACGTTGATGGACACATAACTCGGTTTGTTCCTTTTTACTTCTCTATACATGTATAGACATATATGCAAGTACATATATTAGCTTTATACATAGAGATTTACCAAAGTTGGAAATGGCAAAAACTAAAATCTCTGCAAGCTGTAAAAAAAAAAAGAAAATAGAAATTCTCTTTTTCTCTCTCCTCGCATTCTTCACTTGCTTGCTTGAAGGTTTCTCTGCTTAAAATACATCTGTATTCTTTGAATGTACATTTACGACCTTCTTAAGTGCTGTCCAGTCAGAGGAAATTCATGCTTTTGTTCCGGTTTCAACCCTGTTATTAAAGATTTTGCATGCATGTCATGCTTGGGGCGTCAAAACACACCTACGTGTGCCGCGTGTTATATCGCCATTAAACCCACAGATAAGTATAGGCATTATTTTCAATCAACCTTTAGTACGGAAGAGAAGCAAAAGCTGCTGGATTGTCAATCACTATCCACCAGATCTTTGCACTTTGATTACATATTATTATTTGCTGGGGTTTAGATGTGAACAACCAAAAGGAAAGCAAGAAAAGGCGTTGCAGGGTCACAGATCAATTGTTTAGGAATATCATCCGTGTTCGTTTTTATTAGGTTGTTGCATAAGTTCCCGCCGTTTTTTTTTTTTTTTTTTTAAGAAAATCAAAGAATTTTAACAGCAAAAGTAAATTCGTGTAGGAACCAAGCTCCATTTTTTTTTCGTGAATCCCATTGACTGAATGTGGCGTGAAATTACTGCAAAATCACACTTTATCTTTTCACCCAATTCCCGACATATCTGATGGCCATCTTCCTTAAAAAAAACCCTGAGTTGGTCTTGGTCTATCTTGATTGGTCTTCTGGAACGAGGAGCGTCATTAAGGTCAAAATTACCGTGTTTGAACTTGGTAAACCAATCTCGAACAGTTCTCTCAGCTATAGCGTTTTCTCCATATATGGCACAAGTGTCCTTGGTTACTCCACTCGCTTTTTGATCTCGATTAAAGGCGAAAAAAAAAGGTGTCGAAAATGTGATTTTATATCTACTTGACAATCCATTTGATGGTTCTGAAAAGCGAGAAAGAATTATATAAGCAAAAAAAAAAAAAAAAAAAGAGATGGCCATTACATTGTAGAACAGAATACGTGCTTTGTATTGATATATAACAATTTGCCAAATATCAAATCGTGTTTTAGAACAATTTTTTTTTTTACGAAACATCGGGAACTTATGTAAAAACCTGATAGATTATAATATTTTCTCTCTCTTCTTTTTCTCTTGGGGCATCCTACTGGATGCCAGACATTCAATCACTATTCCAGACATTAAAATCGAGAGATCTTTTTTAAGATTCTATCCGCCCCTTGAGTGTTATTTGTATCTCTTTTGCACTTGGTTCACCGGGTATATTCGCCAGGTAGCTTTCACATTATTTTTCATGAGTCCAGCTGCTCCTATAATTACTGGAATGATCTTCCTAAGATTCCAGTTTCTTTTCATGTCGTTCATAAAACTTTGGTATTTCGTTATCTTTTCCCTTTCAGCCCGGTTTAACTCAGCATCATTGGGGGACACTAACTTCTACTAAGGTTGCTTCTTTCTTCTTCTAGTCCCATAGTACGATGTCAGGTTTAATAGCCGCGTTTTCAAGGAACGTAGCTATAGGAATTGCGTCGTCATTGTGGATGGTGTATGACTTACTTGCAACTGTTCTTTCTGGTAAACATGTTCCCAGGACTTCAGAAGTGTTTACTAACTTTCAGAATTTCTATCCAATCAAGTTCTGCTTTCACTCTTCTTTTAAAATAAATTTCCCCAGTTTCAATTAAACAGTGTGTAGTGTTGAATGTCGGGTATGGGGTACCGAATTTAGCATCTGTCTGGATGAAATAAAATGTGGCTGATTGTCACAGAAAAAAAACTTACTGGAAAACAAATATCCAGTGATCTGATGCAAAGAGCTAAATAATAATAATAATAATAATAATAATAATAATGATAATAATGATAATAATAGTAATAATAATAATGATAATAGTAATAATAATAATGATAATAATGATGATAATGATAATAATAGTAAGAAGAAGAAGAAGAAGAAGAAGAAGAAATGGACGAAAACTATGTTATCTATGCTGCGTAATTACATTGAATAACATTCAGCATTTATTGCAGTTGTGGATGTGCAGGTATCCAAAACTGTTATATTAACTAACCGAAATTGAGATTGGAGGATAAATAGCTAGCTAGCGAATTCGAGAGATCAACAAAGAAATGAATGAAAGCCATGTTCTATATGAAGCATAGCTACATTGAATGACATTCGGAATTCGCTGTTTTGTGGTTGTGTGGGTATCCAAAAATGTTATATTAACTATCCGAAATTGAAATTGGGCTATAAGTAGTTGGCTAGTGAATTCAAAATATCAACTTCTAGCAACTATCCTACTATCTTCACTCTCTCTCACCTAATTCGTTCAACCGAGCATTAAAAATGTACCACTATCTTTTCATAATTAAGTGTTTATCCCTAATCTTTTACACACAGCAACAATATACAAGAGTGGGATTTTTTTTCATACGTTTTAATGGGGATGACGTAGCTAATGATGGCGTGAAGTGATAAAAGAAAGCAAGTATGTGATAAAAAGTCAGGTGTAGTTAAGTCTCTTTGGTTTTGCTTGTGCAATGGAAAAGATGGGGTTTAGAAGCATCGAAAACGCATGGGTTAAGGAAATAGATTTATTCAATTGTATTCTTTGTTTTCAAACAATAAAAAATTCTGCATTTGAGGATTAACTTTTTAAAATCATAAAATCTAAGTACAATTATATATATATATATATATATATATATATATATATATATATATATATATATATATATAAAAAATGAGAGTTCAATAGAAACGTTGTTTTAATTTGAATAAAATAAAATACGCATCAAGTGCGCTTGAAACCAAATCACAACGAAAGAAATATTTTACTTGTTTGAAATTTCAAACAAATAAATATTTGTTTATTTTCCTAATATTACGTTGCGATTTGGTTTCAAGCGCACTTAATGCATTATATATATATATATATATATATATATATATATATATATATATATATATATATAACTTTATTCGATTGGCAAAATTTTAGAATAATTATAAAAAAGTGAACCATATCGTAAATTCAATCAACTAAAAAATGGAAACCGGGGTGAGGAAAAAAAACACATATATATATATATATAATGGGGCAAGTTATATGTACAATTAAATAAAATAAATAAGTCGATTAAAAAACGATCGTTAAAATATACCCAAAGCGCTTTTCGTTCAGACAAACATTTTCAAGGGTCATAAGTCTGAAAATTATTATTTTTTAGAATATTTGGTAGTGATATGGAATACGAGCGGAGAGGAGGTTAAGAAAAAAAAAAACCTGACTACCCAAATAATTCTAACTAAATAATTTTTTTTTTCTTAACCTCCTCTCCGCTCCGTTATGACCCTTGAAAATGTTTGTCTGAACGAAAAGCGCTTTGGGTATATTTTAACGATCGTTTTTTAATCGACTTATTTATTTTATTTAATTGTACATATAACTTGCCCCATTATATATATATATATATATTTGTTTTTTTTCCTCACCCCGGTTTCCATTTTTTAGTTGATTGAATTTACGATATGGTTCACTTTTATATATATATATATATATATATATATATATATATATATATATATATATATATATATATATATATATATATATATATATATATATATATATGTGTGTGTGTGTGTTTTATTAATTTGTTTTTATTTTGCGATACCTTTTGAATGAATTCAATTATTTATACGAAAGTGCATTTTTACCTAATTATGAGATGGGTATACTTTTCCCTTTTACCAATTTCGTACCCCAAAATAGGGGAGCGGCATATATATTGTTTAAAACATAATTATCCACTTTATATATATATATATATATATATATATATATATATATATATATATATATATATATATATGAGAAATAGGATGGCACTTTTGTAAATATCGTTAAGTGAATATTTAAACGTTGTTAGAGAACCAAAACGATATATGCTTTTTCTTTGAATAGAAATTTAAAGATATTAAGCAAGCTTTCAGCTTGAACGAGTCCGTTTCAAGAGATTTTTTTTTTGTTTTTCATTTTTTTTTTCTTGGAGATGTAAAAATCCCTCTTGGTGGTAATCCGCCGGGATGTCAACTGGACAGTTTTAAACTCTTCAAATGCAAGCACGCAGCTCACATGGCAATGCCATAAGAAATAGGATGACACTTGTTTTGAAATATCGTCAAGTGAATATTTAAA
Source organism: Euprymna scolopes (assembly GCF_053919585.1). Taxonomy (NCBI): domain Eukaryota; kingdom Metazoa; phylum Mollusca; class Cephalopoda; order Sepiida; family Sepiolidae; genus Euprymna; species Euprymna scolopes. The sequence continues at coordinate 54,054,326 of NC_136518.1, forward strand.
TAACTTTAAATTTCTTCGGATGGACGTAAATAACTGGGAAGTCTAACCGAAATATCGATCTCTATGAAGAAAAGAAAGATGTAAGGACTTTGAATAGCGGCGTGTAGATTTTCCTGTCTTAAAGCGTGCAGGATGAAAATATAGACAATATTTAGCAGGAATTGAAGTACAATGTATGTGATAGGTTACTTTTTTTGTTTTAAGCTGGTTTTGTAAGGAACGACTTATAACGAGATTCAAACAGCGCGCCGTGCACTACTAAGTTGGCATATTTGTGGTCTAATTTGCAAATCAAAAAAGTGGACTGACACGTCATTCAAGGATTCACAGCATTAACATGCAAGCACCCTTACAAGAAAAGTTTTTAAGCCACATCTGTGAACGTTTATGTAGGACGGAAGCTGGGTTAAAAAGCCACCTATGTGCACACAGCGGTACAACGGTTGATTGAAAAGATGACAAACTTCTGTCAAGAAGAAGCAATTATATATATAAATAAATATATATATATATGTATATATATATGTTCAATTTTTAATTACCGTTTTATCTGCTTAGTTACACATGTTTCGTAATGTCTGATGAAGTTACTGGATCGTTAATCTGATTCGGTAACCGAAACATGTGTAACTAAGCAGATAAAATGGTAATAAAAAATAAAACATTATTTGCTCTGCTATAGTATTGAGCACTTTCTTCAGGTTTTTACTAATTACCATTTTTGATATATATATATATATATATATATATATATATATATATATATATATATATATATATATATATATGCACTGATGATTCCCGAACGGATGAAACACTAGTGTCTGTAGATATTAAATAATTGTTATAGTAAATAATTATGTCATCCCTGTAAGAAACTCGTTTCTTATCGTAGAGCACTTTCAGTTGAAATAAACTCGGCCAATTTAGCTCGCATGGCAGATCATATAATGATTAGATCACTCTGGCAGACGTTAAAAACATTTAAAAATAAATGTTTAAATTTAAACTGCATTTCTCGGTGGACGAATTGAGTTGGTCTTTGCTAATGGAGTCAGAGATGGCTTCGTTGCCGGATTCGAATCTATCGACCGGTATTAATCGTGACCCATTGCACTGCTGATTTCCGAAAGGATGAAACACTAGTGTCTGTAGGTATTTAATAATTACTATAGTAATCATATATATATATATATATATATATATATATATATATATATATATATATATATGTGTGTGTGTGTGTGTGTGTGTGTGTTCTAGCAGGGAGACCCGGGGTTGAATGAGGATTAATAAATGTTCTACACTTTCAATACTTTTATTGTAATCTACATCAGTGAAATCCCACATAGTTTCAATCAAATCGATTGCTTGATTGCTCTTTTTGAGAACCCTCCGTGGTGCACCAGAAAGAAGCTTCACATGCTTCCCCGAAGGTATTTAGTCCACAATACATGGTAGTCTACATTGCACTGTAGAGAACCTATTGTTGATTTTATTTTATGAAATTATTTTATATAATGAGTTTAATTAAAGTTTAAAACAGAAATATCAAGCATCATGGTTCAGTTGCGCTCGAAACAGAAACATTACTTTCGAACGCGCTCCTGTCTTATCAAAGAACCTAATGTTGATTTTATACGCCGGATCTTATGCTAGTGTGATGATAAAACTTCTCAAATCTACTTGCGATGTTAGGTTTTATAAAGTGTTAAATTTGGTCAAAATCGGATGGTTGTTGCTTTAATTGGATTTTTTCGATGATCGATTTCCAATACTTATCAGAGGCATTTGAATACAAAACCTATTTAAGAACACTCTCGGACTCATAAAGTATATTTGTGTAAGATTTAATAAAAATAGGCCCGGCGGTTTTGGAATCCAGAGGAAACTCTCTCTCTAGCTCTCACTCTCTCTCTCTCTCACACATGCATACACACAAAGTGCCTTACAAATATATATATGTATATACTAGCAGTTCGCCCCGGCTTTGCTCGGGCCCTATGTACTGTTCATAACTTTATGTGCATATATATATATATATATATAGTCATCCACATACAGTACTGTTTCGCTGTTTCACAGCTCATCAGTGCGGCTAGACAGGCAACTACCTTTTAGTATATATATATATATATATATATATATATATATATATATATATATATATATATATATATATATATACTAAAATGTTTGACGCATGTTAAAGTACCTACATCTAAAATTTTGAAGTGTTTGGACCTAAAATTGGTGGAGGAGCTTGATAGAGTCTGCAAAGGTCAACTCTTTCAACTTTGACCTATTGATTTTCGTTCAAAAACTAGTTAAAAACTTGCTGCATGTCTGAATACCCTTTTTGTAAGATTTAAAATGTTTAGACCCAAAATTGACTGACTTGTTTGCTAGAGACTGCAAAGATCAAATCTTTTCAACTTTGACCTCTTGGCAGCCAAATTTTCGTTCAAAAACTAGTTAAAAACTTGCTGCATGTCTGAATACCCTTTTTGTAAGATTTAAAATGTTTAGACCCAAAATTGACTGACTTGTTTGCTAGAGACTGCAAAGATCAAATCTTTTCAACTTTGACCTCTTGGCAGCCAAATTTTCGTTCAAAAACTAGTTAAAAACTTGCTGCATGTCTGAATACCCTTTTTGTAAGATTTAAAATGTTTAGACCCAAAATTGACTGACTTGTTTGCTAGAGACTGCAAAGATCAAATCTTTTCAACTTTGACCTCTTGGCAGCCAAATTTTCGTTCAAAAACTAGTTAAAAACTTGCTGCATGTCTGAATACCCTTTTTGTAAGATTTAAAATGTTTAGACCCAAAATTGACTGACTTGTTTGCTAGAGACTGCAAAGATCAAATCTTTTCAACTTTGACCTCTTGGCAGCCAAATTTTCGTTCAAAAACTAGTTAAAAACTTGCTGCATGTCTGAATACCCTTTTTGTAAGATTTAAAATGTTTAGACCCAAAATTGACTGACTTGTTTGCTAGAGACTGCAAAGATCAAATCTTTTCAACTTTGACCTCTTGGCAGCCAAATTTTCGGCCAAAAACCGATTAAAAAGTTCGCTTCTGTCTGAATACACTTTATGTCAAATTTTTAATGTTTAGACGAAAAATTGGTTTGTAATTTGGTAGAGACCGCAGAGGTCAGATTTATTTTTACTCTGACCCTAATTTTGACTCCTTAATATTTATTGTTTTGGGCTCAAATCAAATTAAAAAGTTTGATCCATATCCAAAAACATTACATCTAAAATTTCAAGTGTTTAGACCCAAAATTGGCAGAAGAGTTTGGTAGAATTTTCAAAGGTGAAATCGTTGAACTTTGATCACTTGACAGCCAAATTTCTGACCGAAAACCGATTAAAAAGATTTTCCCAAATCTCAATACGCCACATGTGAAATCTCGTGTCTGAAGACCGAAAATTGACAGAGTAGTTTGGTAGGGAAATGTACACACACAGACACACACAGGCAAACAATTTCACTTTTATAGATATACTAGCATTTCAGCCCGGCGTTGTCCGGGTGTTTGGAGGTGTGTGTTGAGCAAAAAAAAAGCGGTCAATTTTTTTAACTTTGACCCCTATTATGACCCCTTAAAATTTATTGTTTTTGGCTCAAATCAAGTTATTAAGTTAGATCCATGTCCAAGGAACCTATATCCAAAATTTCAAGTGTTTAGACCCAAAATTGTCGGACGAGTTTGGTAAAGTACTCAAAGGTCAAATCGTTGAACTTTTACCCCTTAATCGCCAAATTTCTGGTCGAAAACCGATCACATAGATTTTTCCACATCTCAGTATCCTGTATATCAAATTTCGAGTCTGTAGACTGAAAATTGACAGAGTTATTGCGTAGGGAATTTTTTTAAAACTGTGACCCCTTAAAATTTATTGTTTTGTGCTCAAACAAGTTATTAAGTTAGACCCATGTCCAAGGAACGTATATCTAAAATGTCAAGTGTTTAGACCCAAAATTGTCGGAGAAGTTTGGTAGAGTTCTCAAAGGTCAAATCGTTGAACTTTGACCCCTTAACAGCCAAATTTCTGGCCGATAACCGATCACATAGATTTTCCCAAATCTCAGTACCCTGTATATCAAATTTCGAGTCTGTAGACTAAAAATCGAGAGAGTTATTGCGTAAGGAAATGTACACACACACACAGACAGACACACAAACATGTTCACTTTTATAGATATATAGATGTAGATATATAGCACGCGCCTCAGAAAAATTGTCCTAAAATTCTTTGGATTTTACAAGTCGAGATTTCCTTAATGACATCAGAACTCCTTATCGCGAAAGCACTTTAATAATTTAAAATCAATTTTGTTTCTGTCGCATTTCCTCAAGTGATAACGAAATGACGTTGCGTCTTTTTTTTGTTTTGTTAAGTTCTTTTTTATTTATTTGTTTTAATCAACCTCAAGTATTGGCCGCGTTTTTATCAAGCGCCTCTGATGTGTGCCTTTTTGGAAAACCGATGTTTGTGATTCGTCGTTTTTAATGTGGTTTCTTCTTTTCGCTCTTTTAAAATTCTGCGGTGAGGCTGGATGCAAACAGCGTCTCTCTCAACTTTTTCACTGCAATTAAAATATTTCAATTATTGGAGTAGAGATGGGATCAGCACAGTGTAGTGTCTGTCAAAACGAGAAGGTTATTCGAGTCAGGGTCAGCACTTCTAGAATCAGAGGATCGGCACACACAGGATTAGATCATATATCAATATCTTTTCTTTATTTTTTAATGGATAATAATTCTAAAAAAATCTCTCTCTTCACACACACACACACACACACACACACACACACACACACACACACACACACACACACACATACACACATACACACATATATATATCAAATTTTAGTGATTCAATGAATATAAAAAAATTTTGAAGTGAAATGTTTGAGTTTCATATCAAAGATTTTTATTTTTCCAAGTTTCATAGAACACATTACAAATTTTATCTCCTTATCCTATAGGGTTTCGATGTCTACCATCTCTTCAGAGGAGAAAATATTAGCAAATAGCTATACTGGTATACACCCTAGTAAGTGAGACATGGAAAACCATAATTAAAGATTGATTAATTAAAAGTCATAGAGTAAGGGAAATTAAAGAAAAAGATAAAAAAGTTTACATCCAAAATGCACTGTAAAATCCGAGGCGACTGTACTTATGGGATAATACTTACAGAATATTACTGCCAGTAATATTTTGTAAATCTTATAATCACAGGTTTCCATACTAGCTGATTGTTGGATAATTTTATTTTAAAGAATATATATATATATATATATATATATATATATATATATATATATATAAACATGTTTTATTAATCATTTGTTCATATATATATATATATATATATATATATATATATATATATATATATACATATATATATATATATATATATGTCCTCGGCATGTTTTTCACAATGATATGGCTTATCTGTGCATAATTATCTTTATAATATTTTGATTGTTCCTTCCTTAATGTATATTTTATTATCTTTTCATTACTTTTTAAAGGATAACAATTGTAATATATATATATATATATATATATATATATATATATATATATATATGCATATATATATATAAAATACGATATAAAACTATATACTGATATATATATATATATTTATTTAATTATTTATTCAATAAGAGTAAACATTAATTAGGGGTGTAGGGTAAGTGGGGACTCTTTATAACATGGAATTTCGAAGTCTAAAGCTTCTCATCAGAAGAGGAGAGAAGACGCTAGGTAACATAATAGGGATGCGACGTCTAGCGATAGTTACATTAATCAATATATATATAGTCGTTCTCATTTGAGCTATTGTCGGATGGATAAGAAATAGTTAAAAAAAAATTAACTGTATTTTTGATCATGCGTACAAATAACACGTTTAGTCGACTTACGACTACCAAGTTCCAATTAAAAAAATATTAACCCCTTATTAACTATTTTTACTAGCTAAAAACATAATGGAATTTGTTCCACATGCCCAAATCCGCTATATATCATGTTTAACATTTGTAGATGAAAAATTGACAGAATTTTGAGAGAGATCGTTTCTCAGACAGACAACGTCATTTTATGTACAAATATTTTTTTATACAAAAACTGTTGCTTTTACAGTAGTATTGCTTCCAACAAAGCATTCGTCAGAAGATGACTTTGGGTTCAAGCATGGTTTCGGGGCCGAAATATTACCACTAACCCATAGCACCCCACCAGTATTTCACAATACAAACATCTTTTTATAGTACAGGGTAGAACTATAACATTGTCGTCGTAGAAAAAACAGTATGATTCCATTTCCGTTTGATGAAAACCGGTTTTCTTTTTTGTTGCAGACCATCTTTAGTTGGCCAGTTGTGTACGAATCCCAAGAGCGATAGGATCCTTCTCTGAAAATGACACAATGTTCACCGAGCGAAATCGAAGATGCGCCGTGATACAACTCATGCTCTGTACCGATCCAAGTCATGACAACAGCACCATTGCCAACACCCTCAAAATACAAATAGGGACAGTTCATCGCTTGAGGCCACAGCACAACGAAGTTCCGGCCACGGTTATGAGCTTTGGTGTGGTTTCAAGTGAGGGGCACGTCATACCACCTCACATCTTCGAAGTCGGCTTGAAAGTCAACACCAAAGTGTATCTGGATGTACCGAAGAATGTGGTGATCACTGGCTGAACCTGGGTGTGGCAGCAGGACTCAGAACTGGCCTACAAGTCCAAAGACACCCAGTTTTGTCTTCAGAAGGAGGGCTACGATTTTGTACTCTTCTCTCACATGCCCCCCCCCCCCACCTGAACTCGCTGGATTACTTCGTTTGGAACATCACCAACATAACCTCCCGCTATACAAAAGCCAGCCTGATCCCGCTATCCACTGAATATTAACCAAACTCCAGCCAGTCTTGTGGAAAGTGTATGCTCCCAGTTCCGGACTTGTATCCAGGCTGTGATTGAGGCTGAAGGCGGCTACTTTGAATAGGTGTCAACTCTACTATATAATCAAATTACCTGAATTGATTTTTTCAATAAAAGTTTTAAAATAAAACTGTACTGTTGTTTTCTTTAGGGCGATAATTTTATCGATCTACCCTGTATATATATCCGTGTGCATATAACAACCACATACGCCTCCCCCCACACACAAGCACCCATGTTTATCATGAACACGCACACAAATATATCAAACATTTGACTTTGCTTTTAATAAACTTTGAAAATAACTTAAAATATAATTTAAAAAATTACGGTTTCCACAAACATGATTTTCAAAGACGAATTGCCCGACATAGAAACACGAACAACTTTCACAAAATCTTCATAAAATCAGATAAAAGCAGAAACTTCTATAAAATAAATAGACGAGTGTATACCAAATTAACATAAAAAACTACGAAAAATGAAACACAATTACATAGACATAATAATTGCTGAAAATTAACAAATCAATGAAAAACAAAAAATTGGTGACAAAATTATTAAATTAAAACTTAAAGAAGCTTATATCTAATTAAAAGACCACAAAAGTGATTTTAACAATAATCGAAGTAAATTAATCTAACTAAACCCGAAATAGCAATTGATTGGTAAAACAATCCTGTCTAGAATTAGAAAGCAAATACAAAAATCCCGAATTAAACCAATTAATATTGTCGAAGCAATTACTTGGTTTAATAATACTGAAAATAAAATAAATGTGCCTTTCTATAATTTGTCACTGCGAACTTCTATCCATCTATATGTGAAAAAATTTTCAGTATCGCTCTAGAGTTTACCGGTGTATATACCGACATATCTAAGAATTTAAATCCACATTATTAAAAAAATTAGAAATCTGTTTAAATCAATAATAATGATCAATGGATAAAACTAAATAAAATGACAAACTTTTGATGCAGCCATAGGCACCCTAGACTCTGTAGACACATCAGATCCTGCGGGGTTGTTTATTCTATATACCTTCACAAGTATATTTGATAATAAAGATATCAACCTAGATGGAAATAATGGATTGGATATAATAAAAGATTGCAACAAGGTTAAGGATCTAAACTACAAGAAAATTATACAAAATCTGGCAATACAAAGAAAATTTTGATTTCTCAGATGTAGAGATGCAAATGAAATAGTTCGATAGTAATTGAAATAATCCAAGTGGCTGGATTACCACATTTTTCAACTTTTTCTTCATTTGGAATATCTTTTCATTAAATTCTTTTAAACCTATACATTTCTGCATTATTATCAACTTTTATACCAACATGACTTCTTTCATAATTTGTAGTTTTCCATTTATACGGTAACTAGCAAAATTATAGCTTGCCTAAGAATATTATTTTTCTTACTACTTTCCTCTGAGGATAAGAGCCATTCCTTAGAAGTCCATGAAATACGGAAAAGTTTAAATTCTCCACTTGTATTCCTTATCAATAATAGATTGTTATGAATTCTATTTTACAGTTTGAATTAAGTTTCTCTCTCTCTCTCTCTCTCTCTCTCACACACACACACACACATATATTTTGCTCTTTAGACTTCGGGTATATATATATATATATATATATATATATATGTATGTATATATATATATATACCCGGAGTCTAAAGAGCAAAGTACTGTAGTTATATATGATAAGCTTAATAGGTATATTTATCCTAGAGTTATATTAATCTTGAGTATAAGGATTAATAATTATAAATTATAAATCGGTTTCAAAAGGATGAACAAACCAAATCAAATTGAGTGTACGATCTGCATATATATATATATATGCAGATCGTACACTCAATTTGATTTGGTATATATATATATATATATATATATATATATATATATATACATATATATATATATATGCAGATCGTACACTCAATTTGATTTGGTATATATATATATATATATATATATATATATATATATATATGCAGATCGTACACTCAATTTGATTTGGTTTGTTCATCCTTTTGAAACCGATTTATAATTTATAATTATTAATCCTTATACTATATATTTATATATTATACTATATATATATATATATATATATATATATATATATATATATATATATATATATATATATATATATATATATAACATAACAGTATAACAATATTACAAGATCCGAATAATTAATTTTCTTACCAAACGGCTCTTTTAGCAAAATAAAATTTCGGTAGATTTTTTACAGATCCGTTTCGTTTCTTGCGTAATATTTGCGTAAAAGGTTATAGTAAACGCAAAACTCTTTCTATATATATTCATGTATGACAATATATTTTGTTTAAAAAATGTTGCCTACCAAACTCGTCTGCCAGTTTTTGGTCTACAGACATTAAACTTCATATATAGGATATTTGAACCCATGCGAAACTTTATATTTGTGTTTCAGCCTGGGAAAGTCGGTGCAAAAGTGTGAAAATTAAAAATATGGAATTTGCCAAGTGAAGGTCGAACGACGGCATTTCGAATATGCAGGCGTAACGTAATAGCTTTTGATCATGTTTTAATTTTTAGCCTTGCAGCAAACATCTCTTCATAACCCAGACATTAACATCAGAGGAAAAAATAAATCGTAAGCTAAACGTTTTCATTTCGATTCTCGGTGGTAACGCATATCATTTTTTTTTCTTTTTAAATCATTACTATATATTGGGTTCAATATAATATAATAATAAATACGAAATCTGCATTAATCAAAATATCACATTCAAGCGTATATTAATACCGGCTTTCTAGTGTATATATATATATATATATATATATATATATATATATATATATATACTAGCAAAAGTACCCGTCGTTGACTGGGTTCAAAAACAGCCTACAGAAAAAATGGACTCTCATTTATGAAAGTATGATAGGTTATGAAAAAGAAGGGTTGTAAAAAGATAGCTTCGAATTTGGGGGTATCAAAACCAAAACAAAATATGATGAAAGTAAAAATAAAATAGATAAACCCCATAATTTATTATATCATACCTGTTCACACTGAAACACTTATCACAATATTCTGTGGATCTATATTAAAAAACCTTGTTAAACTTTGTGACATATTTCCATTCTATGGAGGTCAGGTGCGAACGAACACCCCATATTTTTATTATACCATATTTCTTCAAACTGAAACATAATTATCAAAGTATACTTACGCAGATAGATATGAAAAGTCTTTATTAAAGTTTGTGCCTATTTCCATTCTATGGAGACCAGGCGCGAATGCAAACACCACAATTTTATTATACCATCCCTATTTAAGTTAAAACATAATTATCAAAGTATTCTTATGTAAATCTATATCAAAAACACTTGTCAAAGTTTTTTTTTAATTTTTAAATTTTTTATTTCCATACTTTGTGGACCAGGCGCGAACACAAACCCCACAATTTTAATGAACCACCGTTCTGCCAGATCAAACATACCCACTCCTGTGTCTCGATGCATCTTCTATCATTATATGTAATCAGTTTTTTAAAATAGTCAACCATATAGGAGCCTATTCGTGACCACAGACACACACACACATACACACACATTCAGCTTTATATTATATATATATATATATATATATATAGAGAGAGAGAGAGAGGGGGGAGGAGAGGAGAGGAGAGGGAAAGAGAGAGAGGGAGAAAGAGATAGATAAAACTATCTTTATCTATATAAATAAAACACTGAATATGTTGTGTAGCGGGGGCATATTGAGACACATAACGGGGACTTCATATTAATACGGACTGGGACATTTATGCAACAGTTATTGACAACATATATAGAGGAGGGGAGAGACATTATTGATGATGATGGTGAGGACACTCGGAAAGGGGGTTATACAAAGTTCATTACTGATGATGATAAAATACATTTACATTTTCAGTTTGTGGAAAGACGACACTAAGACAAGCAGTTACGGCCGATTGATGATGTCAGGAATTCAAACTTGTATAACTACATGGTCTCTCTTCCACCCTTAGCCCATAAGGCCACTAGCTTCATTAGAGTCGCTGTCCGACTCTCGTCTCTAACTGACTCTATCACTTTGATTGTAATTGTGATCTCCTCTGATTATCTCCCTAACTTCGAAACCCTCGTCTCAATATATTGATAATCTCCTTTGTTTATGATCTCAGAAGCATGCTGTCAACCAACGTGACTTTATCACGTTTCAATTTACCCGTGCTCTTTCACATGCATTTACACACCTCTGATAAACAAAAGAAATCCGTAAATTAAATTGTATCATTTAACCTATTTTTAATTTATAAACTCGCATTGCCCATTCTTTTAACTGACATATTTAATATCCAGTTATTTTTAAAAGAATGGACAATCGCTCTATTCCTGACATAAATAATATTTAGTTATTTCTAAAATTATTAACAATCGACTGCATTCCTAGGATTTCAATTATCCATTATCTTTTAACACTTGCCTACAGGGTTCGATTCTAGTCTTTTCCTAATATCATTTTTACTTATCTAGTCTGCCTTCTTACTTACATGAGAAGGGGACAGCCCTTCTTATATAAAAAATATATGTATGTGTGTATAAATATTTAACCGATACACTCTTAAACTACTGGTCACATAAAATTGAAATTAGCAAGAAATAGTAATCATACACCAAGGATGGTTTATAACGAGTGAAATCTTTGGATGGATGAAGAACGCGTACAGAAATCTGTCGAAAAGTTGAAATGCAAAGTGTTCATTTCAACTTGCTGATATATTTCTATTACTTTTGCACATGCGCAAATTCATTCATAGTTCGAAATGGGTTTAATTTGAATTCTGTCTTAACTATCTATCTATCGATAAATCAAATGGTAGGGAACGCGGCTGAAGCGCTAAATGATTTGGTTTCAATTTTAGTTGATGGCACCCAAGTAATGTTTTTTTTTAAAACTTTTGAAATCATTTCAATATATATGTATGAATAAAAAAATCAATTCAAAAAATATATAAATGTTTATATCTTTTCGATATTTATTTCCAATTTGTTGACGTGTGGGAATACAAAAACATTTTAAAAAAATGAAAACGTTTCTTTCAAGAGCACATCATTTTCTTGAAAGAAATGTTTTCGTTTTCTTTCGAAAGACATTTTGTATTCCTACACGGCAACAAATAGGAAATCAATACCGAAAAGATATAAACATGTTTTTCTTGTATTGATTTTTTTTATCCATACATATTTATATACATCAAAAGAATACACGTGGATACAACATGCAATATATATATATATATATATATATATATATATATATATATATATATACACATATATATATGTATGTATATATATATGTATGTATATATATGTATATATATATATATATATATATATATATATATATATATATATTCAACAGAGAATTGACTCTGTAATAATAAATAAGGAACTTACGTGAATTAAAATATATTTAAGCGTTTTTTATGACTGAGAAAGCCCGGATGCTCCCCCCACCCGCTAGTCTATATGTAAATGTATTTTGTTTTCAATACGAACCTGAACCGATCGATTTAAATAAATTGATACATACTGAATTTTACTGTTTATATCTTATAGTAAACATTTTCACAAAAAAAGAAAACCACTTCATCCTCCCCCCTCCACACTCTCCTTCAAATGTCTGTCCATGGTTGTGAAATTCTAAAGAACTTTTCAATTCCAAGTTGATTTCACTTCATCGTGTCCTCTTAATGGCCGACAGCTGACTCTTCTTTCTTCTTTCTTGTCTACTCTGAGTTGTTGCGATAATTATCTTTGAGAGAAAAGAGAGAAACGAGTTTGATGCAAAAAAAAAAAAAATAAAGCTGAAATCATAAAAAAAATGTCTCTTTCAACTGTTTCAGTTTTGTTTATTTTGCAAAGTTTTTTTTTAAATTCTTTTTTCCTGTTTATTCACTGGTTTTTTAAATCATTTTGAGAAAGATCAGAACTGAGCACATAAATTTTAGCTTGGCTCATAAATTTTAGCTTGGCTCATAAATTTTAACTTGGTTCATGAATTGGAACTTGGTTCAAGAAATATAAATTGTTTCTCAAAAGATTACTTTAGCTCATAGATTTGAGCTTGGTTCAGAAATTTAAGTTAGGTTTATAAATGTGAGATTGATTCATAAATTGGAACTTGGTTCATAAATTGTTCAGGGGTATATATATATATATATATAAGACGTGAAACGAAATAATGGAAACGCCATGGAGTTTTTAATAAAATTCTTTTAATAAGGTTTAAAACTCACTTTTGAACCAATAACTGATTGAATGCGACATGGAATGGATTCATACATCGCTTGAATAATGTCTAAACGTATTTTGTATCATTCTTCGGCTAAAAATATCTCTAGTTCTTTCAATGGCAAGGGATAGAGTATCGATTTCTCACTGGTTTTTCTAAAATACACTACGAATATTCAATATTTGAATCTGAGGATTGTTGTAGGTAAAAAAATAGCAGATCTGTCTGGAAACAGTTTGGTACGCCAACATTTTTAAATAAGCTTATTTTCACGAGATCGGCATCGTTTTGAAGCTCGACCCCTCGGGCGACAAATATCGAAAAATTGTTAACTGCAGGGAAACTAAGGATCATAAGAATTCCAAGATATACAAGGTGCAATCAATAAGTTTTCAGACTTTTTTGTACATGTATTTAAAATTGTCGTAGACTCTTGAAAATTCAGTATGTTATTGCTATACATCTTAGGAAATGATTGATCAATTTTTATGATTTCAGGTTCAAATGAACAGCTACAACTGGAATTGGAATACACCCTAATAAAGCCTAATTGTTATAGCTGGTAAATTTCAAAAATGCAATCTGGACGTGAGGACACTTTAAAAGAACAATAAGAAATAAAATTATTTTTTAAACTTGAAAAAAATGTCACAAAAACATATGGAATGCTTCTCACTGATTTTTTTGACCATCTTGCATGGATCGAACATCACTTTTTGTGTGGCATAAGAGATTCAAGGAAGGCAGAAAATCTGTGGCGGATGATGAGGGATGTGGGAGGAGTAAGGAAATCATAACACCAGAGTTGATTGGCCAAATAAAGAATTTCATGGATAAGAACTATCGTGTGTCTATAGAGAGAAGAAGTGCACAGTTTGATATCAGTGTGGAAACTGTACACATAATTATTTGCGAGGAGCTGAAGATGCGGAAGATTTGTGCAAAGTTCCTCCTAATGTACCAACTCCCCAACTCCAGACTATTTGACCAAGATGAGTACCGAAGCATTTCCTCACTCTTCATATAATCCAGAATTTGATCCCTGTATCTTTTGCTTATTCCCTAAGCTCAAGGAAAACCATAAGGGCTGTCGTTATAAGACAAGTTGAAGAGATAAAAGAGGCTGTCGCAAGGATCATTGACATGCTCAGGCAAACGGACTTCCATGCTGCCTTCCAGAAGTTGTTGAAACGATACAAAAAAATGCATTGCAGCCGGATGAGATTACTTTAAAGAAGACAAGAGATTCATGTGTTTACTATCAATAAAAGTGCCCATACGAAAAAAGTCTGGAAACTTATTGAAGACGCCTCATACCTTTCCAAATAATTACCGATCCATCTCTATATTTAACAGTTGGAAGAAGTCTGTCTGGATGGAATGATTCTTTTGGCTTTTTCCAAACAAGAAATCGGTAATAGAATAAATGATGATTCATCGAAAGAAAATTACATTTTTATAATGCTTTAGGGGACAATTTTGTTTTTACTTTTTAATTTTACCATTGCAGCTCTCGCATGAAATCCAACCTTTTTTTTTTGCGGGATTTATTGTATATTTTAATTTTCACTTTTTTAATTTCCAGTTTTCGCTCCTACTCACTTTCACCTCATCAATACCTGAAGATGATTCGTAGTCGAATCGAAAGCGCTCGTGATAACTATGGAACTTTTATTAATATTTTCGATTTTGATATAAAAAATATTATACGAAAAAAAAAATCATAAAACAAAGTATTTCCGTTGTATTTAATAATGTCTGCTTGAATGAAAAAATGCTACCTAAATATACCAATTTCAAACAAACACACATTATATATATATATATATATATATATATATATGCATGTATATATATATATATATATATATATATATATATATATATATATATATATATGATTAAAATAGAATTTAAAAATTCAACGATATGTTAATAGCTGAGGTGGAAAGACCTAAAAACTCGGCGACGTTTCGCCCGTTTAGTGCAGGCTTTTTCAAGAGTAAAAATGAGTGAACATTTTACTCTTGAAAAAGCTTGCACTAAATGGGCGAAACGTCGTCGAGTTTTTAGGTCTTTACACTTCATATATATACATGCATACCTATATAGATACACAAAACATTTTAGCCAGTTGTCTTAGAATGAGTGCTTTATGCCAAATTGATGGCTGAATATGATTGGATTTGTGCTCATTTTTGCATTAAACACTAATCCCTATTAATCCTTATTCATCCTTAACAGGGCATCGAACGAATGCTATAATACTGCACCTTATCAAAATAAAGTCCATACAAAATGCCAACAAGATCGAACCAGTAGTTTCCGGAAAAACGCTTAGAGTAAATGTGTTTTTGTTGTAACTAATCCCTATTAATCCGTATTAATATCTAACTATGCATTGAACAGATACCATAATACTGCCCCGTATCATAAAGGGTCATACAAAATTTCAAAATCGATCTATTAGTTTCCATAAATCTAGAGTAAATATTGTATTGTCGTAACTTATCCTTATTAGACTGTATTAATCTCTAACAGTGCATTGAACGGATATCATAATACTTCAGTCGCTGCACCTTATCAAAAAAAACTGAAACTGTTGGAGCGATAGACAAAGAGTATTACATAGTGCATTTGAGCGCGTGGGAAAATGTCACCAGCGGCGAAAGATGGCTGGCTTGCGAAGAGATTAGCAGCAGTCACAGTAGTCGAAAAACGCACATATGCAAATTGGGAAGTGTGCATGAGAAGAAAAAGGAAAAAGGAGAAATATGCACCACGTGTTCGAGGCAGTAGAAAAAGTGTGCGTGGGAGAAAATGGACGTGTAAAATGCGAAGTCAAGAAATGGGCATGCTGTGGCTGGCATGCAGTCGGAGAAAGAAGTACTACCGGGCGGGATGGACGATGGTGAGAGACTTTTAAGTGATGTCGAGACGGGAAAGTGGCGGTAATAAAAGCTTTTGTTAAAAAAAGAAAAGAAAAGCCGACCCATATTTTTTTTTTTTTTTTTACACAGTGATCACCACTTATCAAGGCCCGGAAGCCACTCAGGGATAAGGGTTATTGCAAGTACATTACGTTAGTGAGGAGATTTGATGAAGTGTTTACTTAAGGGGGCGGTTCATTAGGAATTTGTTAACATTAGACTTGAAGACATCCAAGTTGTAGTCCGGAGGGAAGCAGGCAGACGGAACAGAGTTCCACAGGCGTGCAGTTCTAAGAAAGAAGCTTTGTTCATGGAATCCGCGTTTTGATTTAGGCACAGATATAGAGTGGGGGAAATTTTTCACAGTGGATTCAGCTAGACGGGTGTTTTTCGTGAAAGATTAGCGAGGGGGGACCAGGGATTGGAGTTCAGACGAGCACCTGCCATGAAAATAACGATAAAACAAGGATAGGCTCGCAACGTCTCTTCTGTGGGAGAGGGGTTGCAGGGTAGAGAAAAGGGCATCCCCCACTAAACCACTAAGTCTATTTTGTACTCTGTCAAGGCATGATAGGCTGTTTTTGTCAGCTCCTGCCCAGATATGGCAACAGTATTCCATCCTTGGCCGTACTTGGCTTTTATATAGATATATAATTGCATCAGTAGTGAGATATCTTCTGGAGCGGTATTATTTTTATTTTCCTCTGTTTGTTTGTAACGATAACGTTACAAGAGAATATATATATATATATATATATATATATATTTTTTTTTTTTTTTTTTTTTCTCCCCAAATTACCCAGCCTTGACAGTCGTTTTAAATTCTTTTTTCTACGCACATCTTATCTTCCTTTTAATAATATTATTTGAACTCATTCCCTTTTCCTTGCACCCATTTGTGAATTATTCCACGGATTTCTGCCTTTTGTATTACTTTGAACCATCTTCCAAGACGCGATTCCCTTGGATTTTACTTGTGGAAATGGAAATTTAATCAACTTTTTTGGATTTTTGGATTTTACCGTTATTGGATATTTTACCCTTCACCAGATTATCCATTCACGTGAAACCACCTTTTTCTTTACCATATTTCCTCTGCTTGACTATTTGTTACCAAGTAAGATCTATGATTTGTAGTTTCATCAAATACTTTTGCAAGTAAAATCCGATCCCGCATTTTGCTAAATCCTACCCTTTGATGAGAAGGAAAGTTTTTCTTCGAAACTCCGCGGATTAAGGACTATCCACTTATTTAGTGCTTCCTTTTTAAAATTAAATATGTTTTTAACTTTTTTTCAAAGTGTTTTTTAACATGTTTTATTAACTGCTTCTTCTTCTTATATATATATATAATTAAAACTTATTAAAACCTTTTTCTATTATTATTTATTTGCTTTCTCACAAAAGCAAAATGTGACACAAGGTCGTTTTTAAAGTGGGGTTAAACCAGCTCTCTGAAAAAAAAAGCAAAGGGGGCAATCTGGTTGAGACCAAAAAATAATAATTGTCTCAGTATAGAGGAGTTTCCCTCCATTGACCGAGACAAATTACCTTAAGTGCAGCATTTAAAGAACAGATACTACACTTTGATCCCGACCCCAAGGCCAAGAACAACAGGGTGTATTTATTTGCTTCCTCACTGAGCAAATTAGACACAAGGCCGATTTTTAATGTGAGGAGTGAAGGGGAAATGTGGACCAACTCCCCGGGAAGTAGTGACAATTCGTATGAAGGGTTGCCCCTACATTGACCAAGGTCTTATATGTGGGGGTTGCCCCCACATATGGTCTTTACTTGCAGTATCTGCCGGAACAGATACTGCACTTTGATCCTGGCCCGAAGGCCAAGAACAACAGGGTATTTTTTTTGCTCTCCTACTGAGCAAATTAGGCACAAGGCCGATTTTTAATGTGAGGAGTGGGTATTTATTTGCCCCCCCCCACCGAGCAAATTAGGCACAAGGCCTATTTTTAATGTGAGGAGGTATTTATTTGCTTCCCCACCGAGCAAATTAGGCACAAGGCCAATTTTTAATGTGAGGAGTGAAGGAGAAATGGGTACCAACCCCCCGGGGAGTAGGAGAGCTGGATAGTGATAATTGGTATGAAGGGTTGCCCCTACATTGACCAAGGTCTTATATGTGGGGTTGCCCCCACATATGGTCTTTGCTTGCAGTATCTGCCGAAACAGATACTACACTTTGAGGTATTTATTTGCTCCCTCACTGAGCAAATTAGGCACAAGGCCGATTTTTAAAGTGAGGAGTGAAGGGGAAATGGGGACCAACTCCCCGGGGAGTAGGGGAGCTGGATAGTGACAATTGGTATGAAGGGTTGCCCCTACATTGACCAAGGTCTTATATGTGGGTCGCCCCCACATATGGTCTTTGCTTGCAGTATCTGCCGGAACAGATGGTATTTATTTGCTCCCCCACCGAGCAAATTAGGCACAAGGCCAATTTTTAATGTGAGGAGTGAAGGGAGGGGGAAGGGAAAAAGGGGACCAGCTCCCGAGAGGTGGGAAATGGGAGCTGGTTAAAGGTCAGGCATGTGGGGTTACCCCCACATCTGGTCTTTGCTAGTCATAGCTAGTCATAGCTTGCAGTATCTGCCGGAACAGATGGTATTTATTTGCTCCCCCACCGAGCAAATTAGGCACAAGGCCGATTTTTAATGTGAGGAGTGAAGGGAGGGGGAAGGGAAAAAGGGGACCAGCTCCCGAGAGGTGGGAAATGGGAGCTGGTTAATGGTCAGGCATGTGGGGTTGCCCCCACATCTGGTCTTTGCTAGTCATAGCTAGTCATAGCCTGCAGCATCTGCCGGAACAGATACTACACTTTGATCTTGTTTATATATTTTATTGAGAAAGAAAAAATTGAACATAAAAAACGTACAAAAAATTCAATTCAACAAAATTAGGCACAAGGCCCTACAAGAAATTGGGAGGGGGAGGGTACAGGGTCTTTTTGACTATGTAACAGATGAGACTTTGAAGTCTTACTCTTGACTGGCAACATTTACCAAAATACCTCAATCACTCTGTGGATCCTAATCTAACTAATAACCCCAGCGTTCAATGTAAAATTTAACTATGTACAATTTGTATATTCATTTCTGTATGTTGTGTGTGCATTTTTTTTTTTTTTTTTTTTTTTTGTGTGTGTGTGTGTATGTGTGAGAAAATAAAATTCGATTTCATTAGAAAGAGTTCTTGAATTAATTGGCATAAAATGTTCGTGGAGTGGGAAAAAACTAATGAAAATGTTCATTTCAAAATAAGGAAAAAACTACTAATGTGTTGTTAGTAAGACCCCCCCTGTACTATTCTATGTGGCTAGATCCCCCACTGTTTTCCGGGGAACCGAAAACAAGCAGAGCATCCCTAATGGGGTTTGGGGAAGTCGCCTTAATGGAGGTGGGAGAAAATAAAGCAACGGATGGAGGGGGTAGGAAGGTGACCTCTGAGTAGGGGGATGACCGGGGGCATCAGAAAATAAAGATGAGGAGCAGGGGGGTTGGGCAGACTCAGAGGTTCTCTAATACCAAAAAATAAAATCAGGAACAGGATCTCATTTGTACCACCAGTCAAGAGTTACTTTACTGAACTTATAATGCTAACCTAGGCGGGATGGGTTCCGTAGGACCCAGCACCGCCCATGCCATGCCTAAGGAGGGAACACGTATTGAAACTTGGCTCCTCGACGGATGCACAAACTAGTGCTGTGCACCCACCTCTTGTCAAATTCCACTCTAGGCAACCTCTTCCAATCGCATCTGATCTTTACTTTAAGCAAATGTTTAAAGTAAACGATCAGATCCCGATCAGGAACAGATCCCGAAGGCCAAGAACAACAGACAACAAAAGTATTTTTTCTATATATTTAAAAAGAAAATACAACTTTGTTATATATGGTTTGTGAAATTGCATTCTATCTGCAAAAGGTCTGGCTAATTTGCATATTCTTTTAAACATTCATTTTAATAAATTCCCTTTTAATTTTTTTCGGTTTTCTTATGGGATGATACTCTTTATGTAACTATCAACAATAACTATTACTATATATACTATATATCTTCCGAAATGAAGAATACATAAACTGATAGATGCAGCAGCATAGCAGCAGCAGCAGCAGCAGCAGCAGCAGCAGCAGCAGCAGCAGAGTGTTCAAATATTATCGATCGCATAAGTGTTGATGATGAAGGACATACCTATTTGCCAGATATTCTAATTACGAGATGATACCTATAATGGCTTGCACAATTGCTGTCTTCATCACAGAGGAATGCCTACAAGAGGTTTCGGTGTCAAATCCAGCGTTCAATTTCTCGAGTAGTTTATCTGAAACAACTCTTCAGTTGCTCGGATCAGGGTCAACAAATGGAACCGTATCGGATGGAAGCACCACTTATCTTGCTCTCGCACAAATTAAAATTAATATGGCGACGTTGGGATGGTTTCCTAAGTTGATCTAATAAATGACGTGTCTTGTATGAAGGAACTAGAAGAACACCTGTCCCAGTGTAGGTAAGATTAATTCTTCCAACAAAACACTTTGCTTCGGAATATAAAAATTAAGACATAATATTACTAAGTCTTATGTCTACATTACTTGATCCAAGCTTACATGTTTCACTTTTATATTATGACGAGCAGGGGTGCCCGGCATTGTCCGGTCGTAAATTACGCTTAAATATGATACTTCAATTTACGCAAATATCGTATTTATTATTTAAGAGTCAATTCTTTATCGAATATTCCATATTATATTGTACCCAATATGTTGTCATGATTTCAAAAGCAAAAAAATAAAATGATTATATAATTTGAGTGCCATCAGCAAGAATCGAAACTGAAACCAAAATTTATAATAGGGAATCGTTAAAAAATGTAATGGTGATCATTAAAGAAAAAAAAAGAGAGAAAAGGGAAGGACAGAAAATAGGAATAGAGGAAATAGCAGAGGAGAAATACGAAGGTAGATGTATAGTATGTACTGTTCATAACTTTATGTGCATATGTATATATTAAAAAGTGTGAATATGTACGGTTATGCCTTTCTATATAATGGGCTTCCTTAACAACAATAGAGAAGAGTTGGCAGAGATCAATTTTTAAAAAAATATGACCCCAATTTTGACCCCTTAACATTTATTGTTTTGTGCTCAAATCAAATTAAAATGTTTGACCCATGTCCAAGTTACCTACATCTAAAATTTCAAGTGTTCGGGCCCAAAATTGGCAGAGGAGTTTGGTAGAATCTCTAAAGGTCAATTCTTTCAACTTTGACCTCTTGGCAGCCAAATTTTCGCACAAAACCTGATTAAAAAGCTTGCTGCATGTCTGATTACCCTTTATGTAAAATTTCAAATGTTTAGACAAAAAATTGGCTGAATAGTTTTCTAGAGGCTACAAAGGTCTAATCTTTTGAACCTTGACCCCTTGGAAGCCAAATTTTCATAAAAAAAAATGATTAAAAACCTTACCCTATGTCTGAATACACTTTATGTTAAATTTCAAATGTTTAGACCAGAAACTGCCTGAGTAATTTGGTAGACGCCACAGAGGTCAATTTGATTTTAAATTTGACCTTAATTTTGACAACTTTAACATTTATTATTTTGGGCTCAAATCAAGTTAGATCCGAGTCCAAGTAACCTATATCTAATATTTCAAGAATTTAGACCCAAAATTGGCGGAGGAGTTTGGTAGAGTTCTCAAAACACAAATCGTTGAACTTTGACCCATTACCAGCCAAATTTCTGGCCGAAAACCGATTAAAAAATTTTCACAAATCTCAATACTACTTTTGTCAAATCTCAAGTTTGTAGACCGAAAATTGGCAGTTATTTGGTAGGGAAATGTACAAATACAGACAGACAGATAGACAGACAGGATGACATACACACTCGGACATTTTCACTTTTATAGATATACTAGCAGTTCCGGCCGGCTTTGCTCGGGCCCTATGTACTGTTCATAACTTTATGTGTATATGTATATATTAAAAATGTTAATATGTACGTTAATACCTTTCTATATAATAGGCTTTCTTAACAACAATTGAGAAGAGTGTGTAGAGACCGTAGAGATCAATTAAAAAAAAAAAATTTGACCCAATTTTGACCCCTTAACATTTATTATTTTGGGCTTAAATTAAATTAAAATATTTGACCCATTCCAAGTTACCTACATCTAAAATTTCAAGTGTTTAGACCCAAAATTGGTGGAAGAGTTTGGTAGAGTCTGCAAAGGTCAACTCTGTAAACTTTGACGTCTTGTAAGCCATATTTTCGCGCAAAAACTGATTAAAAAGTTTGCTGCATGTCTGATTACCCTTTATGTAAAATTTCAAATATTTAGACCAAAAATTGGCTTAATAGTTTGCTAGAGACTACAAATGTCAAATCTTTTGAACTTTGACCCCTTGGAAGTCAAATTTTCAGCAAAACCGATTAAAAACCTTGTCCTATGTCTGGATACACTTTATGTAAAATTTCAAATGTTTAGACCAAGAATTAGCTGAGTAATTTGGTAGAGACCGCAGAGGTCATTTTTTTTTAAATTTGACCCCAATTTTGACCCCTTAACATTTATTTCGGGGGGAGGTCAAATCAAATTATAAAGTTAGATCCATGTCCAAATAACCTATATCTAAAATTTCAAGTGTTTAGACCCAAAATTGGCGAAGGAATTTGGTAGAGTTCTCAAAGGTCAAATCCTTGAACTTTGACCCCTTAACAGCCAAATTTCCGACTGAAAACCGATTAAAAAGATTTTTCCAAATCTCAATACCCCTTATGTCAAATCTCGAGTCTCTAGATTGACAGAATTATTTGGTAGGGAAATGTGCACAGGCAGACAGACAGACAGACAGACAGCAGACAGACAGAGACAGACACGTTCACTTTTATATATATATATATATATATATATATATATATAAAGGTAATACACACATATGCATATATATATATACACACACATATATATATATGTATACATATATGATAGACTCTCATATCGATTCGATGTATGAGCTTCCGCCACAACAACTAAATTGGTAGGAAATCCACAAAGATGATTAGTTTATAGTGGTGAAGGCTTTGTGCAGAACCAACTACCATTTTGGTATTACTGCTAATCTTTGTCAGTGCAGGTGACTGCAACAGAGCAAAATATACAGTAGACCACAGGTTTTTACATCAGCGTTTCCTTCTCCTAGATGCATGTCTTAACGAAGACTGGGGGGGTGTATCTCTCCCAGTGAATTAATGCGCCCCCAGATACAATGGAAATTTCTACGACTAAATAGTCAACTGGGAGTGGCGAAGTAAGACAAAATATCCGGACATAGGATTTCCAATCCTGAATTTAATAAGATTAGAATTAGTTTGAGACTGTTTTCAGTTTGGGATAGTTGACGACGGTTGGCAGCTTTGAAGGCCGCCAAGAGAAATTGGAGAGATTGCTATCAGTGTCGAGCGAAAGAAAATTAGACTGAGAAGATAATCTGGAAGCCAACACGAACAGCTAACAAATGACAATGGGGATATTTTTCTACACTACAGGACAGTATCTTGCACACACAACAAAGTTATACGAATAACTTCTATTGTTTTTTGCCTAGTGCAATCCCAAAGGCGATATTTGGGCTTATCAAAGCTCAAAGTTGCTCGAGGATAAGGCTTTATGAATTTGTCAGGTGGATGGTGAAACAATACCAATACCATAATAATTGTTAACGATGGTTTAAATTCAGCATTTAAGATGGACCAACAAGAATTTTTTTTTAAATGCACTCGATAACGACTATGTTTTATTCAGCTGGGCGACAGCGCTGCTGTATTGTGTTTCCTTTAGCTTTAGGTATAAAGAGAGAGACTGGAAAATTACTGATAATGGTTGTGTAACGTTAGCCATGTTTACACACGGGATCCGCACGTTGTATGCAGTCTACGTTTCAAGGAAAATAGGACAATTAATAACCCGACTTCTTATTTTTTGGTGACAACAAAATTTATTTCCTCATTCTCCCGCCACATGTCACTTCTCATTATGACCGTGATGTCACTTATCTCTCTAACGTGATCGTCCTCCTTTTAAATAGTTTTTCTCCTTTCAGTGACGTCATTTTGCATTTGGTATGCATTTGCATACGCGCGTCCGTGCTCTGTTACAGTTATAGCTAAACGAATTTTAATTGTGAAGTTTTTACAGGGAGAACCATAAATTGAAGTTCAGTTGAATATCATAAATAGGAATTCAGTTGAATACTATGGATTAAAATTCAGTTGAATACCATAGATTGAAGTTCAGTTGAATACCGTAGATTTAAGTTGATTTGAATACTATGGATTAAAATTCAGTTGCATACCATAGATTTAAGTTCATTTGAATACTATTGATTAAAATTCAGTTGAATACCATAGATTGAAGTTCAGTTGAATACCATAGATTAAAGTTCATTTGAATACTATAGATTAAAATTCAGTTGAATACCATAGATTTAAGTTCATTTGAATACTATGGATTAAAATTCAGTTGAATACCATAGATTGAAGTTTATTTGAATACTATTGATTAAAATTCAGTTGAATACCATAGATTTAAGTTCATTTGAATACTATGGATTAAAATTCAGTTGAATACCATAGATAGAAGTTCAGTTGAATACTATAGATTAAAATTCAGTTGAATACCATAGATTGAGTTTCATTTGTAATACTATGGATTGAAGTTGAATACCATAAGTTTAAGTTCAATTAAATACATAGATTGAATTTCATTAAAAAACTATTGATTAAAATTCAGTTGAATACCATAGATTGAATTTATTTGAATACTATAGATCAAAATGTTGTTATTAAAAAAGAGAGTCAAGTTATTACTTGTCCTATGTTCCTTGCGACGTATGCTACTACAACGTGCTGGGTGTACGTGTTTCTGTGTAAAGTTACGTCGGAACTTTACTGTTATAGTCAGTGTGAAAGCAGCTTCACGGGCATGTCGTTTTGGACTTCCTGTCATGTCGTCATATTCGGACACGTAGCTATAACTCAAATTTGTAATTTCTAATGGAATTTTCTACTCCTCTGCTTAATCTAGCCTTATGTGACAACTACCGTTTTTAACATTGTTTTACACATCCGTATCTGATCTTGCTACAGTTTTTATTTGTTGCTTTGTGGGTCGTTTGACTGTTACAGTTCATAAATCATCGAAGAATTGGTCTCAAAGGTTCAAACTATTAGAAAGAAAGAAAATAAACGGATATAAATTAAACGAGGAACGTTGAACGTTGAAGTTGAACACTAAAGTTGAATGTTCGCTTATCTTTGAATTGAGTGAAAAAACCGAGCTCTTGCTTCTAGTGACGTTTTTATCACACGACCTGTGTTCGCTCCATTCCCGGCGAGTAGAAAC
Source organism: Euprymna scolopes (assembly GCF_053919585.1). Lineage (NCBI taxonomy): Eukaryota > Metazoa > Mollusca > Cephalopoda > Sepiida > Sepiolidae > Euprymna > Euprymna scolopes. The sequence continues at coordinate 54,079,988 of NC_136518.1, forward strand.
AGAACGGCTTTTCTATGTAAATTTCAGGAGATTCAATGTTTCGTGTTGGACCATAACAAAAACCCCACACCCGCCAGAAAAAAAACAAAAAAATAAAACAAAAAAACAAAAACAAAACAAAAACAAAAAAACAAGCAAACAAACAAAAAAAACAAGCAAACAAACAAACAAACAAACAAACGATTACAGCGTAGCAACTATAATCACGCACTTGATTTATTGTTGCGAATTTGGTTCCGATCTGATTGCGATGGAGGGGGGTTTCTACAACTTTGGAATCTCAGGGGACTAGCAATAATTTTAAAGAAACATTTTCTCTCCGGTTCTTTCGTTTCCTAAGGAAGAACTTCAGAATAACAAATACCCTCCTCCTCCTCTTCCTTTTTACCTCCTCCTCATCTTTTTCTTCTCTTCTTCCTTTGACTCATAAAAAGAAATGTTTTGAGGAATTTTACTAGAGTTTCAAAGTTTTTGAGATATGGATTGCTCGTCTATATCATTTGAACTATTCGAATTACCATTCTTATCTTGATTATTATTTTCACGACGGTTTTTTCCCAGGTTAATTCATTTCCTTAGGAAGAATTTCAGAATAAAAAAAAAAATCCTTCTCCTTCTCTTACACCGTTTCTTTCACATTCCCTCCTCCTCCTCCTCCTCCTCCTCCTCCTCCTCCTTTCTTTTCCCCTTCCATTCTACTGCCTTTTTTTTTTAAATTCCATTTTCACCCCAACCAAGGCACAGTTGTCACTTTGATATAGGGGCCTACTATCAGAGACATAAGTTGCAGGGATACTATGTAGGGAGTTGAGCAGCAAGATGTCTGTTCACATTACATTTGAACTTGTCTGTACAGGTGGGAAAACAAGAATTCCAAAGTCTAGCAGTTCTGGGGAAGAAACTATTGGGGTAGAAGGCTTTCTTACATCCAGGGATCTCTACTGTGTAGGGGTGAGATTTTGCTGCTTGTCGGGTTTGTCGGTGGGGGGTATTTACGTTGAAGGGGTACAAAGGCTTGTAGTTCATCGAAGCATTCACCATTAAAATACTTGTAGAACAGGCAGAGGGATGCAACATTTCATCGATAGGACAGAGGTTGAAGCTTTGATGACAGTTTAAGACCTATCAGGTTGGCGACTCTCTTTTGAACCCTTTTCAAGGAGTGAGAGACTAGTAGCAGATACACGAGCCCAAATGTAACTGCAGTACTCCATAGATTCGCGAATGGTGGCCTTGTAGAGATACAGGGTACTTTCAGGCGTAAGTAGCTTTCTAGTACGATAGAGAGAGAGAGAGAGGGAGAGAGAGAGAGAGAGAGAGAGAGAGAGAGAGAGAGAGAGAGAGCCTATCTTTTTTGCAGGTAATTAATCACAACTGGATAGGAATGCTGAGTCTCGTAACTGTATTCCCAGTATTTACTGCCTTCCATAGTTGTTGTTGTATCACCACCTTTTAGGCCAACTAAACCTCTGGTCTGCTTTGGGTAGGATTGAAACCGCTATCTTCAGACAATGTTCACCTGGAACTGTAAACATTCAAAACCTCTATTCATTGTGCTAGGTTTTTCTCTGGAGGAAATACCATCACATTCGGGTTATAATTTTATACAACTTTATTTCTTTAATGTTCCGAGTGTCTTAAAAACAGGTTTATTTCTGTTGGTTTCAAAGGAAGATTAAATCTTGTCAGTATAGTAGAAGATTGTAATGGTACGACCACGTTGGTTTAATTGGTTGAAAGAAATTAGTATTGAAGAGCAGGGATAAATTCTGTTTGTTTCTCTTGCAATCCGTTTTTTTTAATTTTTTTATTAGACTAGTGTTCGAACGTTCAGTTCAAGTATAAAAAAACATTTGTCGTATTCGCGATCGTTTTCGACTTCCATAATAAATTAAAAATTGCTCTAGTGAACTTAATGAAAAAGCAATTATAATCGTTTAAAATATTTCAAATACTTAAAAGCACTTAAGCGTGCCTTCCCCTTCATATTGAGCCTGATTGATAGTCTTTTTTTTTTCATACGGATTAGTTGAGCTTCAACAATTGGGAAGCGTAGATCACAGTGTGAGATGGCTAAAATGGTGATGTTTTTAATTAGTATATCCCTAAATTCGGTTTTGGAGGTGTCATCTGCTGTGAGGGGTTGTTAAATTGAGCTATTTGGGGAAGAGCGGTGTCGTGTTAATCGGAAAGAGATAATGGTTCTAGTCATGTATGTGTTATTCGTTTAAGGAATGGGTTGAAAGTTCTTGGGTTAGTAGACGTATACCAGTTGAGGTAACAGGTCCAGTTCACCGAGAAAGGCCAAGAAAAACATGGAAAAATAAAGCGATAAAAATGGATCTGAGAGAAAGGACAAATAAGGACCTTGCCTGTAGTAAGGATTGAACCCTCAATCTCTAGAAAACTGTCACTTAGAACTAATTGTCAATCAATACCTTTAATTGTTGCACTATGGGTGCATGCGGATAATTTTAGTACGAATTTGGGGAGTTTAAAAGCTAATCTAGATCCCTCTATTATAAACTTTAGAGTGAAAAACCAACGAAAATGTAATTTAAAAGTGTGACAGACCAAGAAAAATGTCTTTCCCAATTTAAGTGTGACAGACCAATGAACATTTCCATTTGAAACTTCAGAATAACAAATACCCTCAGCGTCTACCAGCGGCCACCTGATTGCACCAGGAAATGACCACACTCTTCAACACATCCAAGTACACTTTGGTGTTGACTTTCAAGCCAACTTCGAAGATGTTGGGTGGCATGATGTGGCCCTTATTTAAAACTACACTAAAGACCATAACCATGGCTGGAAATTTCGTTGTGTCGTGTCCTCAAGCGTTGAACCGTCCGTCCGAATTTGCATTTTGAGGGTGATGACAACGGTCATATTGTAATAACTTGGATCGGTAGAGAGCATGAGTTGTACAACGGCGCATCTCCAATCTCGATCGTTGAACATTGAGTCACTTTCAGACATGATAGAAGGCTCCTATCGCTCTTGGGATTTGTACACAACTGGTCAACTAGTAGATAGCCTGCAATAAAATAGAAAACGAAAATGGAATCATGCCGTCTTTTCTAGGGCGACAATTTTATCGTGCCACCTGTAAAATAAAATAAAAAATAATATATATTATACCGTCTTTCATTTTGTCACAGAATATTAGTCGTGTGAATAATAGGATCATTATTGTTATTTGCCCGTAACTATGACTTGATCTCAATTCTTCAACGAAGAAAATCGTTTTTGTTTTGGTAATCAAAAAAAGAATAGAACGCCACAGGTTGCCTGCATTTGTTTATCGTAAAGAACGCTAATGATCCAGTCGAGACAGAAACACCTCTGTTCCATTGAAATGCACACAATTGAAAATGACTAACATTTTCGACCTGAATAGTAAACATCATTGTAGATCCTAGATTCTGAGTTCAAACCTGGCCAGCAGCAGCAAATGTTTAAAAAAAAAATGTTCTTCCGAAATATCTCTTTCATCGATTTTCGATAATCAATAGCAAAAATGACAGTTAAAAAAATATAGTGATATATATATATATATATATATATATATATATATATATATATATATATATATATATATACTTTTTTTTTTGTAGGGAGAAGCAAATGTTTTTGTATATTTTCGATTTTTTTTTCTTTCTTCGGAGTTGATTGATTTTCGTTCCAGATTTTTAACAAGATAGAAAGAAATCTCTGAGAAACAAGAACATAAATCTGTCATGAGATTACACACCTGTGCCTGACAACGTAAGGATAGGCAAAAAATCTTATTTGGACCTTACTTCTTTATATTCATAATTATTATTATTATGAAAAGCAATATGGTTAAGCTAAATATGGAAAAGTAAAGGACTAGTTGTTAGAACTGGAAAAGAAAAGGAAAAGAGATTCTGTTAAAAAATATAATAAATTTATGACTTAAAATATTGCAGCATTAAGAATTGATTATATAATGTTATAAATTTTTCTATTGTAATTCATGATTTTTCCAGGTTTCTAATAAATTCACTTGTACTTTTCACTTGTTTCAGTCTTATTTTTTTGCCCCCAGAAACACATATGTAATAACAATGTACGGCACTCGTCTGCTTTCAATAAAATTCACCCAATTATCTCCCTTTCATGCTTTCATTCTGCCTGTTTCACGAATTACTTCTATTTTCGTGACAGTAATCGCTGAAGCGACGATGTTGCTATGGAAACCAGTCATAAAAAGCGTCGCTCACCTCCTTACATATTTTTACGATTTTGAACACCAGAAGATTCATCATAAATTTTGTTTTACTGAACGAAAATTGAACATTTTTTTTTCACAATATAGCTGAGAAGGTGATCTGTAAACTGTAATAATTGTTTGAAATTTGGTCGAAAAATGAGTGAACAGTGAAGCTTTAAAGCAGTTCTAAATGACTAAAGCTGCCACTTAACCATATATTCAAACACGGTAGTGTTTGAATGATGAAGGATGAGGTGCCTTCAATAAGTTTCCAGACTTTTTTGGACACGCATTTAGAATTGTCGTAGCCTCTTGAGAATTCAGTATGTTATTGCTACTATGTTGAATAGTAGGGGTTCCATATTGGGGCACATATATAACGAGACTCATGTAATACAGACATAACAATAGTGATGATGAGGGAGAGAAGATATATATATATATATATATATATATATATATATATATATAGTTCCTTTAACACATATGAATGATAATGACACATGTCTTCTTCCTATTAAGGGTGGTGGTGTTTGATCAACACTGCTGGGGAGCCATGATGTAATATACTGTTTTGTTTTTAAATCCCCGAAACAGTGTTTCATGGTAAACAACTGATGATCCATTGAAAAATAAATTATTGATATTATAGTAAATTCGAGAGTTAGTTGATGCAGTGATTGCAGGCGATTAAATGACTTACTGACTAGATGGTTTTCTAACGAATGATAAAAAATATTTTTTGTATAGTTTTAAAGGTTAAAAACTTCAAAGACTATATATATATATGTGTGTGTATATATATATATATATATATATATATATATATATATAGAGCATCAGCCAACTATTCCTCTGGCCTTTGTCAGGTGGTAACCGTGACGGGATAGGGAATCGGAATCTCTTAACTGCATTCTAAGCAATTACTGCCATCCATAGTTGTTGTCGTCTCACCACGTTTTTGGCCAAGTAAGTTCATATCCTGTCGTGGTTACCACCTGACAAAGGCCAGAGGAATAGTTGGCCGAAACGTCGTGAAACAACAACTAAGAAAGATGAGGATAATAGTCCGCAATAAATAAATTAATATTTAAAAAGGTTTTATATTAGTAGTTGTCTCGCTCTGACAAAGTAATTTCCTTTTTAATAAATTGTATGGTAGTACGTTCATATATTGCCAATAACACAGAACAATAATAACAAATGAAAATTGGTGGATTAAAAGAAGAGTTTTATTTATCAAGGCCTAAAAAACTATTTGAAGATAAGAATTAAAAAGATTGTCAGTTGGAGTATAATCGCCACCACAAGAATACACTAATGAATTACTTATGACTTATTTCTACCTGGTCATAGCTTTCGAACAATTGTCCTTTATATTTGACTAGCAGAGGTACCCGGCATTACCCGGGTGTTTGGAGATGTGTGTTGAACACACACACAAAGAAAGTGTTAGTAGGAAGGGAGGCTCGAACTCGTGACGAACCCGAAGGCGGAAAAGAAAGTGAAAGACAACGTGACATTTTGTCATTACGTTACGAGACCATAGCAAGTGAAAAGCGTTCAAATTTAGCAATGACAATCAAAAAGTTGACTTGCAGAAAGGAACGTTGGCTGGAGGCCAGTTCAGCTTTCCGCTGTTTCATGTACTCGTTTATTTCCCCACGATGTTGGGGAAAACCAACTCCCCACAAAAGGGAGTGTCCAAATGAATAGCAATTGTCTGTTTTGAGGGGAGGTTTCTCTCAGATTGATCAAAGCTGATTGCTTTTTGGACGTCCCAGCATGAAAAGCCGGGAAGATGCTTTCGATTTAGGTTCGTTTTTATCTGAAAAACACGAACAAACACACGAGAGGATGGAATAGCGTGAATTTTATAAAAGTCGATGTAAATAAATCTAGATACGACGTCCGTTGTCAAATCGTAGATATTATAATCTAAGGAGTATATAAAAAGTTGTAAAAAATAGTAACCCTCTCGAGAGCCCTCCCCTCCCCGAAAAAAGCCACTTTTTCCTTTTAGATATATAAATAAGCAGTGAACCATGAGTATAAAAAATTCTTTTTTTATCAAGTTTTTAGATGAGGATTGATAATTCGTATTATTTCGATTATTTGCACTACTGTTCTCACCTGGGATATTATTCTCAAAACGTTTCATCGTTAAATATAGCGATGCGCTACAAAAGAACACCGACCACTCTAATTTGTTTTTTTAGGGGTAATCGAGGTCGAAGCATAACCAGAAGCTGTAAAATAGTAAAAAATAGTCTCTGAGTTCAGAGGTTAATACCATGCAAATGGTAAATTTGCGACGAGTTTGATTAGCAGATTCGTTGTCAGCGACCTCGATTACCCATAAAAAACAAAGTAGAGTGGTTGGTGTTCTGTTGTAGCATATCGCTTTATTTACCGTTTCATCTAATGTAACTCCCGAACTTCTTCAGTGTACCGTGTCGAACTTATCCATAAAAAACATATTGCTCGAGTGATAAAAGTTCGAAATAATAATCAGTTCTAAGTGACAGCCTTCTCAAGGTTTGAAGCTTCAATCTGCAGCACGAGCGATTTGAAGAATGCAATTATTAATTAGTTAAGTAATTAATTAGCTGACAGGATGGATAGACGGTTTTATTTGAAATTCCGTACAGATTCTCAAGTTCAGCATCAGGTGCATCTAAAAAAAAAGTCGGAGATTCCATGGTCCAAAACTTTGTGAAAATACGAGGTGCCTTCAATAAGTTTCCAGACTCTTTTTGTCCAGGCATTCACAATTGTTGTAGATTTTTAAAAATTCAGTATGTTATTGCTAAACATTTTATGAGATGCCTGACCAATTTTTGTGATTCTAGGTTCAAATGAACAGCTACAGTAGAAATTGGAATACGCCATACTAAAGCCTGATTGTCACAGCTGGTTAATTAAAAAAAAAAGCAATATGGACGTGAGGACACTTTAGAAGAACGATATGCAATAAAATTCTGTTTTAAACTTGAAAAACATTCCGCAGAAATGTATGGAATGCTTCAGACTGCTTTTGGACCATCTTGCATGAATCGAGCATCAGTTTTTGAGTGGCATGAAAAATTCAAGGAAGGAATTCTAATGTAAAAATCAAATTATTTAACTGTCAGATTATTAGATATTCACATTAGAAAAATAAATTAGTTTGAATAAAATTTTGACTTACAAATTATGAGAACTAGTATTACCTGTGGAAATTCCACAATTGTATCTTTCTGAAATATTGGGACGAGGATTGCTAATTCATATTACTTGGACTACTGTTCTTATCTTGAGTATTATTCGTATATCGTTTTGGTCGATGTAACCTCCAACATTCTTCACGTGGATTTGGTCAAATTCAGGAATCTCTTCAGAATTTTTGAACAGAAAACTTTATTGAATCCATGGGGGTAGAATACTTTTGTTCTGTCTACCCTGACTGCGTAAAAGTCCTAATTAATTCACAATTGTATTTTAGTGCACCCTGCATTAAAAATTGAACGTTCAACCTCCAGAAGAGTGTAACTTTACAAATTTTATCAAGTACTTTATCCACTATGTCGGGGGTTCGTGAAATACGACGTTCATTTGCATATTGGTTTTATAATATACATTACCCTGACAAAGGTGAAAGGCAGACAATTATGTGTAGCTGAATTGCCATATATATTTTCATAACTTCTGTATTTCACAACTTATGTGCATATATCCGATTTCTCGGCTATTAACTATATTGCAAGATTGTCACAGGGTCGCGTTTATTGATTGAGGACATTTTTCTAAATTCTCTTGTCTGTAAGAATATTTTTCATATTAAAAAATGCGAGCAGGGTGAAAAAAGAGGAAAAAACTATCAGCAGCCATGTTTATAGTAAGTGGCAAGTTTCCATGACAACGCTCGGGAGGAAGAACCTCTACGACTTGTTTACAAGAAATCATTGTACAGGAAATAGAAATACGATTGGTCAGTGAAGCAAAAAAAAAAAAAAAAAAAAGAAAAATAATAAATAAATAAAAACATAATAATAATAATAATAATAATAATAATAATAATAATAATAATAATAATAAATAATAAATAACCTAAATCAAAAAGAAATTCAGAGCAGAGCTGATAACAGTAAAAGAGAAAATAACATTTCTCATCAGCAAGTGGATTGAAATGATTACAGGGAAGGGGGATAGAATCCATTATTATCCTAAAGCCGAGTTAATCCACGTTGGTTTCTCTAAAGTTTTTTTTTTTATCTTACATACTTTGAGCGCACAATATAGCTATTAAAATATATAAGTTTACCGAGAGGTGAATTATGTTTTAAAAAAAAATTCATTCTCATTGTTCTAGCTAGTCGTAATTTTGCTCAAATGTACAAAGAAGAAAAAGGAAAGAAAAAGAAAAGAAAAAGAAAATAAAGCTGAAGTCCTTCTTTAAATCCGATTGTCTGGCATAGGTGAGTAGGAGATTATTATCTGTGATCGACAAGATCTTTTAAGGATCAACATTTAGAATTGAGATTTCTAGATTTTGTTCGTGTGTCTGATTTGGGATATAATCTATAATATAAATCTTACCTGTCTGTTTAAATGTATGTATGTATGCATGTATGTATGTATGTATTTGGGATGGAGAGGGCTCCCATAAGCCCTGGTGAAGGCAACCTTTCTAGGAGAAGCAAATCTCTGCTTTAAAAAACCATAAAGCAGGAGACCAGTACCCGCATTAAGCTGGACTGCAGTCTAACTTGTTGCTGGCTATCTTGCTGTTAGATCTCAACATTTGGAACCAAGAGAGAGAGAGAGAGAGAGAGAGAGAGAAAGAGAGAGAGAGAGAGAGAGAGAGAGAGAGAGAGAGATTTAGCTGTCGTACAAAGCTAAGACTCTGTAACATCATCTGTGTATAGATACTCCATTAGGCATTTGTCTATAAAAATGGTCCTGTGGCGATGGAAGCCATTTTTGGGCTCATGGACTTTAAGTGTCGGAGGGAGTGGCACTCGTCTGAAAAGACGTTGCACTCATCATCATGTATGTATGTATGTATGTATGTTTGCATGTCTGCCTAAAACTTTCGACAGAGGCGACAGAGAATTTTCATGAGATCGTTATCGTTTTGAAGCTCAACCCTTTGGACGACAAATATCGGTAAAATTGGCTAAAAACATTAATTCCTTCACCCTCAACTGGGTACTTTTCTACAAAGAGGGGTCGCCAATATTTTCGAAAGTCATCTCCTCATTTCGATTGACTAGCTTTAATTTAAACCTTTTCTACTTCCGGTTTGGCGATGGACGCAATGGCAAAGACGTCACTTTCCTTTCAGGTTCTTTTTCCTCCTTCGCGGTATGGGTTTGAGCCTGCCTGCTTAGTATCACTTTTTTTTTGTTGCTCAACACACACCTCCAAACATCTGGGCAACGTCGGGCACCCAGACTAGTTTAATATATATATATATATATATATATATATATATATATATATATATATATATATATATATATATATATATATATATTATTCCATTTTCACTCCAAACAAGGCACAGTCCAACTTTGATGAAGGGGGCTACAATCGTGGACAGTAGTTGTAGGGATTGGAGACAGTAGTTGCAGAGATACTATGTAGGGAGTCAAGCGGCAAGATGTCTATTCACATTACACTTGAACTTCTGCATGTCAGTACAGTTGGAAAAACATGTGTCTCAGTTTCTTTCCGTTTTTTTTCTTCATTTTTTTTTTTAAAAAGGAATTTAACCTTACGTTTAATACCTTCGGTATTTCTATTTATTAAGAATAAGAATTGTGAATTAATTAAAATATATTATTTATGCATATTTTTTAACGACCGGGCAACACCGGGCGGCCTGCTGGTATCTAATATATTTCTTTAATTATTGAGAATTATTTATGTTTTAAATCCAGTGTCAAGAGATTCCTGCTATCCTTACAAATAATCAAACATGTCATTCCATTAATCATCCTCAATTCACTGATAAGGTTCTTGACCATAGGATGGTTCCCTTATGAGATCGGATATATTTATCTTTCCCCGGACATCATTTTTGTTTTTAGTAATTTTTGAAATTTATGTTCTCTTTCCTTGAAGAATCCGTTTTCTTCTTTATTCCATCCATCGATGTGTGAGTATCGTTAATTTCTGTTTGTCTCTGATGAGTTGTGTGATAGTAACATCGTCTATATACACAACGAAACATGTGTACATCTGTTATATAAAGGAATATCATATATCTGTCCATCTTTGAGTTCGTATCTGTGTGTGTGTGTGTGCAATTAAAACTCAGAAACTACCAAAGATAGACTTACAGGCCGTACATGATTCTGAATGATCCCAAGATAGTTATGGTAAAAAAAAATGCTGCTATATTCCTTCCCTTGATGTCATCAGGGATCAAGTCAATGCGAGGAAAGGGGCAGAATAAATAACTTTCCTTCTTTCATACAGGTAGTTGTTCCGAAAACAAAACTGAAACAGTTAAACATATATATATATATATATATATATATATATATATATATATATATATATATATTAACAAATGATTAATAAAACATGTTAAAAGACATCTTGAAAAAGAGTTAAAAACATATTTAATTTTAAAAAGGAAGCACAAGATAAGTGGATAGTCCTTAATCCGCGGAGTTTCGAAGAAATACTATCCTTCTCATCATATATATATAATATATATATATATATATATATATATATATATATATATATATATGAAATAAAATGGAGGTGGAAGGACCTGGATACTCAACGTTGAGTATCCAGGTCCTTCCACCTCCATTTTATTTCATATCGTCGGATTTAATCCAGCTCAACAATCATATATATATATATATATATATATATATATATATATATATATATATATATATATATATATATATATATATATATATATATATATCTGAGTCGATTTATTAGTTTTTTTTTTATAATAATGCACATAATTAAAATATATAAATATTAAATATTAAAACATATTTAATTTTAAAAAGGAAGCACAAGATAAGTGGATAGTCCTTAATCCGCGGAGTTTCGAAGAAATACTCTCCTTCTCATATATATATATATATATATATATATATATATATATATATATATATATATATATATCTGAGTCGATTTATTAGTTTTTTTATAATAATGCACATAATTAATATATATATATATATATATAAAATATATATATTTATATATAATATATATATAATATATATATAATGTATATATATAATAATGTATATATATATAATAATACACATAATTAAAAATATATATATATATATTCAAAAATACATGATAATGATTGAGTAATCAACAATAAAGCAAGGGAAAGATGGTCTTCTTCTGTCAAGAAGTGACAATCATCATATATATAAGGCACTATGTGTGTAAGTGCTTATTCCATATGAACTCGGAAATGTCTGGGTCGATTTATTAGATATATATATGGCATAAGCACTTACACACATAGTGTCTTATATATATATATATATATATATATATATAAAAGACACTATGTGTGTAAGTGCTTATGCCATATATATGACCCACCAAAATCAGCAGAATTAACTACGGATCGAAGCTTTTCACGCACACTTGGATCAGTCAACCTGGATACATCAATCCGCATGGGAATCCCAACACCACCCAACCTACACTTCCTCCTTATACAGACTTTCAACTTCCCGCGTACCAAAAAGTGATCTGTGCCGCACCCAGCTACACGCATAACATGCACACTAAAGACGTCCCGCAAATCTGCCTTCCTGGAAATAATGTAATCGATCAAATGACCTTGTTTTGAATGAGGATGAGTCCAGGTAAACCTATGGACCTCTTTGTGGCCGAAGAAAGTGTTACAGATAGCAAGGTCAAACTGAGTGCATAGATGGAGAAGATGCAGACCATTACTGTTCACCCTACCTACACCAAACCGCCCGAGTGAGTCCCAGGTGTGATGATCCTTGCCAACCCTTGCATTTAGATCACCAATGAGTAAGATCTTCTCAGATAAAGGAATAGACGAAATGGTACGACTGAGATCTCGGTAAAACGCTGTGATGGTGTCTTCATCATGACCCATGGTAGGGGCATACACAGATAAAATCGTCACATACCTACTGTGTGCAAGAGGGAAGCGCATCATCATAATTCTGTCACTTACACAGATTGGCTGTTCAATCCTCTTCACCAAATCAGAACACACTGCAAAGCCAATTCCACCTTCTCGTCTCAGCGCTGATGGTTTTCCTTTCCAAAAATGGTGTATCCCGAGCTCACTTCCACCAATTGATCCTCACCGCTCAATCGTGTTTCAGACAATGCCGCAATGTCTATGCTGTACCTAGCGAGCTCTCTTGCAACAATAGCTGTCCTTACGCTAAGGTCTTTCACTATCCAGGACATCTAGCAAAGTTCTCACATTCCACGTAGCAACAGTTAGGTTATTCCTCTCTTTTTGATTTTCTTTGTTTATTATTTTTCTTCAACTTTATCTTGTTTCTCCTGCAAATATAGAGCAAGCGCCGACCGCAGGAAGCCGACCAGCTAATAAAAGAGTAGACCATTTTTAGGTCACCTTTTCTAGACCTTTCCCAAATTCATGGGTGAGCAATGTATCCCTAGAAAAATGGCATAGTGTGCACGTTTTATTATCACAGAGTTTTACCTCTCCGGCAGCTGGACATATACACACACATACACATAAGCAAGCACATATGCATATGTATATATATATATCCCTTGTTCTCACAATATAGTAACCCTCCAGAACTTGAGAGGGAGGCTAACAGGTACTACACCTTGCCCAAGGGTGACCTGAAACTATGTAAGGCAGAGGCGTTCATCTCCCTGAGGTAGAAGGCTACCCGCATACCGCATATATATATATATATTTCTAAAATATATTTTATATATATATATATATATATATATATATATATTTGGAGCGTACAAAACTCACAGACACAGACACACACAAAATCTACCTTCCGAAAGACCAATATCTCCCCAAGATGATGCTCCCCCTCCTCCTCCTCCTCATCATCATCATCATAAAAAATAACAACAGCAGCAGCAGCCAACACTGACGGCTTAAAAAACTAAATTCTGAATTCTTGACCGGTATGGAGCTTTTAAAGAAGCGGCAGCAGCTTTTATTTACTACTTTCTCATTTGATCCTCTTCTCCCACCTTTCATTCTTCATGCCGTCAATTGAGCCGGAGATATGTACATTTCTTTTTATTCTATAGATATCTAATATTGTTTACCATTCTTATAGATGTTAGTGTGATTGCAAGAATTAGGGGTGAATGGATAAATTCAGGGAACTTTTGCCGTTAATAACCAGCAGGAGATTAGTCCTATCGACCAAAGGAAGAATCTATCAGGTCTGTGTATGCAGTATGATAATGTGTAAAAGATAAATCTGACCAGCAAGGGTTGAGGACATGCGTTGCATGGAGAGGAATGATATAATAATGATATCATGGATGTGTAATGTGAGTTTTAAAGACAGGCTTAGTTCTGATGACCCCAGAGGAAAGTTAAATCTGTACAGTATAGGAAGATGTGTGCAGAAGAGTAGCCGTTGATGGTATGTCCATTTTGAAAGAAAGGATGAGAGTTCTTGGGTTAGTAGATGTAAAACAGTTGGGGTAGCAGGTTCGGTTCACAGGGGAAGACTAAGGAAAACATGATACGGAGATAATAACAATGGCAAGAAGGATGAATAAAGGTCTGGCCACGGATGGGTTATTTTGGAAGTCAATTAAAACCGTTCAACACATGTCAACATTGAATACAAACGTTAAACTGATAATGATGATGATGATGATGACGATGGTGGTGGTGGTGGTGGTGGTGGTGACGATGATGATGATGATGGTGGTGGTGGTGGTGATGATGATGATGATGATGGTAGTGATGATGATGATGATGATGGTGGTGGTGATGATGATGATGATGATGATGATGATGATGATGATGAAATAGTTTAGTTCTGATAGATCAACTAGATTTGACCTTTAAAATATTAAATAAACACAACGAATCCCAAATGCTTGCGTCAAATCAATTTCAAGCAGAATTATTGTAGCCTAACTTGAAAGAGTCTGTTTTTGAATTGTTTAAAAAGCACGAAAAAATAAAAACAACCTTTTTTTTTAATGAACGAGAGAGAACCCCCCCCAAAAAAAACAAAAAAACAAAACATTTTTCCATCCAAAAAAGAAAATTAAATTTTTTGTTTGTAAGCTTTAAAAAATATGTTCAACGTTTGAATGTATTCTTTTTTTTAAACGAACCAATTTTCAGTTGGATGTTATTTAAAAATAATAAAAAAGTCTATTGAAAAACTTTTTGTATCAATTGTTTTTTTTGTGAGGAATAATGTTCAGAACTACAGGCAATTGCATGTAAAAAAATTAATTCAAAAGCAAACTGCAAGAATGTGAATTCAAAAACGATTCTAGAGAAGAAATTACAAGAAACTCATTTAAATGCTTCCTAGTTATTTATTTTTCTCCTAGTACGAGCAGAGAGACCTGACGTTGCTCGGGATTAAATGAGAATCAACGAATATTTCACACTTCCAATAGTTTTGTTGTCATTGAAATCGGTGAAATCGCCCATTTTTCAATCAAATCGATTGATTTGCCTACTCTAATCACGGCCCCACCACAGTGCACCCGAAGGAAGCTTTACATGTTTCATCACAGTTCGCAATACACTGTAGTCGACATTGCATTGTAGAGAACCTGCAGTTGTTTTTATATAATTATTTCTATATCAATAGCTTGAATTAAAGTTCAAAATGCAAAAATCAAGTATCATGGTTCAATTGTGCGCTAAACATAAACATTCATTTCGAATGTCTCCCTGTCTTATCAAAGAACTTACTATTGATTTTATATGCTTGGCCCTTCTACTTGTGCAGTGATAAAACTTATAAGATGCACTTGTGGTGTTAGGCGGTATAAAAGTGTTAACTTTGGTTTGGACTGTTCCATCTTTAATCGAAATTTTTCGAGAATCAATTTTCGGTATATAGCGAGAGCATTCTGATTAAAAACCTATATAAGAATACTGCTAAACACATAAGGTATATTTGTGTGAAATAAATCGACCCAGATGTTTCCTAGTTCAGATGGAATAAAGACTTACACACAGTGCCTTATATATATATACTAGTGAGGGGTATCCGGCGTTTCCCGGGTGTTTGGAGGTGTGTGTGAAAACTCCGGGGGGGGGGGGGGGTTAAAATAAAAAGAAATGTTTTGGTAGTTAAGTATGAGGATCGAACCCGAACCGTTGAGGCAAAGTTGGAAATTAAAGTGTGAAAATAAAACGTGCGACGTTAACCATTGCACCACCGCGAGATGCTGACGATAACACGTTTGAATTTATTTAATTACTTAAATTAGCAGGTGCACGTTTTAATGACTTAATGAGGTCAACTTTTGACTACGGGGTAGCATTTCATTTAGTGCGGGAATGCTTCCCCCCCAAGACGTTGGGGGTAGGGGGAAACATTATAGGAAAAGGCCTAACCTACATGCGGCGAGCGAAAACTGTTGAATATTTATCTTCCCGAAGTCGAGCAAATTAAATAGACAGGCGAGCTCCGTTGTTAATTGTGAGATATTACGATTTACATGTGATATAAAAAGTTTTAAAAAGTTGTGAACCGACTGACCGCTTCTCTGAAAAAAGCCTTCCCTGGACATACACAAAAAGCGAACATACATTTTCGCTTTTATATATATATATATATATATATATATATATATATATATATATATATATATATATATATATATATATTTCATGACGTTTTTAGAGATACAAAATTTAAATATTGCAATTAGGAAGGGAAGAATTTTATTATTCATGATTAAAAGTAAATTTGTATATATATAAATATATATATCTTCTCTCCAAAAAGGTGGGAATGAAGGGGGAACAGGAGAGGAAAGAAAAAAGAATGGGGAGCCAGCTGACCAGTTTCGACCCTCGCTTCTCAAAGCTGTATCGAGGGAATTTTTAAAATAAAGAATGAAAGCGATTAAAATGGCATTTTATTTAATTTACGGGGAGAAAAAATAAGTGGGAAAACGATTAAAATAAAACAGCGTTATGGACGAATACCCTAGAGATTAATCACGTTCAAACCCAGGAGGAATTCCCTTTGCTTGCAAAGAGAAGGTTTTCTGAGTCGAACGTGAATGGTCTCCAAGATCTTGAAATGGTATAAAGAATGAGCACGACTAATAATAGTAAAAGAGTCCGTGCTAAAGTTTGCTGCACAAGACGGGGTTTTAAGTAAATGATCAGTAATTAAGGACCCGTATGTGTTAATAACGACATCAGTTGCCCGGTAGGTTCCATTCCTAATTTTACTGGGTACATGTTGTTGAATTCTTCCATCTAACGTTAATGTCGTTCGACCCAAGTAGTTGGCACCGCAACCACATTCAAAATTGTAAATGACATTACTTTTATGGTGGGGGGTAGAACGTCTTTTCGAGAAGATGGAAATAAAGTTCACATTGGCAGCAAAATAACATCCATGAACTGCTGAACTTATTTGTTTGGCAAATTTCTCACTTACTCTACCTAACCAAGACAAACGAAGATAAATTGGACATTTGGCTACTATATTCTCTTTAATTCGAGAGAATTCAGCCAATTTCTTTTGAATTATTGACCTAATCACATCAAGAGGGTACCCATTTTTGGATAAAGTATCCGTAATTGTTTCCAATTCCTCATCTAATTTTAATTTGGAACAAATCATAAGGGCACGATGTGTTAGGGTTCAAATTAGATTTATCTTACGTTTTTTGGGGCAAAATGAATCCCAACGAGTGTACAAACCTGTAAATGTTGGTTTACGGTATATAGATGCATGGTAACTAGATGGCGTTTTTGTTACCAATACATCAAGGAAGGCTATGGTTAAATTGCACTCTACCTCATACTGCCAGTGGGTCGAGGTGTTTGGCAGCACACCATTCATCAAGCATTTTCCTTCTTTTAGAACAGAAGACGCAGAGTGAAGGAGAACCAACTAGCGTCAGCCCAAATCCAGATCAAACTCTAACCTGCTTATTCCGTATTGGACTTGTCAGCTACGAGTGTGTCTGCAGAAAACGTGGACAAGTGCCTTCCTAGATCTTCATTCGTGAAGCCAATCTTTGATTCTTAACAGGAGGAAGAGAACGCATTTTGTTAAGTGTTGTGTACTTTCACCTAACAATTTAATAAAAAAAAGCTACCATAAAAATTAAATTTAACTTGAAAATCACATTTAAAAAATAACGCGGTTCGTATTCTACAGAAGCACCTTTCTTTTTCCATGATTTATCTTTATTCATTCGTATGGTCTTAGGTATGCCCTAAAATGTAAAACCCCAATGTAAAACCCCAATTTTGGGAGCTTTAGGGGAGGTTGGAATTACCCCTTAGTTACTATTACGTCCAGTTCCACTCTCGTCTGGAGCAGCGGCAGTCGCACCTTTGGGTTAAATATTTGTATCGTGCACTATACTAAGTTATCTTGTTGTTGTGGTGGCACACATTCATTTGCATATGTGGATAGTAATTACACATAAATAGGAAGACTCAGTTAGTTTGAGTGTGTGTTCACCAGAAGCCACCGAAGGCCGCCGAGAGCAGATATGTTTCTCCAGCAAAGGCACCATTATGTAAATATCCTGTAAATATACCTTTTCTTAATACACTTCTTATTTGATATACCTTTGTTTGTTGAGTCGTCATTTGTATTGCTTTCTCCGCTACTTGTTTCAACCTGCAAACTTAACACTTGTATATCCTTAAACAAGGTGCTTGCATATATTCAATCCTCCTGCCAACAAGACATCCAGTTTAATCAGACTTTTATACATTTTTCGGTTTATCCTTATCCCCCCCCCAGTACTATCAAATTTTATGATGACCAATACTCTGGGGAGTATCCTCTACATATACAAAGCCACCGTTCGTCCATCAAAGGAATATTCACACATATAAACACATCGACTCAGTCTCAAGAGACCATGGATAACCCCTGTAAGAGTAGCTGCACGCGTAATTGTCAAGCAAGGGTTGCGCAAGCCCAAACAACACATCTGAATTGGTACTGCTTGAATTCAGTGGCAAAGAAAATTGCTAGAAGACTGGAAACAATGCCGAGATAAGCGGAGAGCACATACAGCACCTGGAATTCCCAAGTGGTCACCCATTTTAGTACTGAACAGGTTCAACGTTGCTTAACTTTGATGATCTAATGGGAACCGGTGTGTCGATGTGAATTATGCCGCATCATCTGTGCTGGGGAATCTGCCAATAGTCTCTCTCTCTTAAACAGGGTCCAAAAAGGAGTCTCCAACCTAAGAGTACTGCACTATCAACCAAGCAACCACTGTCACCTGCAACCTGCTTCCCTGACTGTACTGATATGCAGAAGTTTAAATGTAATGTGAACCAACATCTCGCTTATCTCCTTACATAGTCCCCTGTAAACATGGTCCCTTATATCCAAGTGGTAATGTGTCCTGTTTGAAGTGAACAAGAGTAACAAAACAAAACAAAAAAAACAATGGATAATATCTGCATATGATGAAATAAACATGGAAGAAAAGGGACGCAAGAAGCAGGTGCCTTACAGAGAGAACGACAGGAGAAGGAAGAGGTGATGCGTTGATACATTAATAAATTCTGCAGAATAAATGTTATTGGAAACGTTCCATACTTTTACTGGAATGATTCCATAATGCAGCTTGCAGGTTCCGAACGGCCAACCTGTCAAATATTCTGATGGGACGAAGTTGCTTTACTTTCTCGGTGTTTGTTTCAATGTCTTCAACTATAAATTAAATCGCCCGTCCAATCTATGTTATCTCGTTTCCATGGTTTCAGAAAATTCTTGAAAGCCGACGCCGATCTGACAAATGTCTAATTTTTATGGCCTTTATGATAATTACCGCAATGAATGGAAACCCTGGTCTGAAATTATCATTCTTTATTTGACCGCCGGTCAAAGATGAATATCAGACAACCTAACATAATTAATTCCGTATGTAAGCCATGGATGAATGAATAGTGGAAAGTATTAGCCAAAGTTTTAAGCAAAGAGATTGCAAGACTTGAGGGAGTGGTGGTAGCAAGGCCAGTTATAAATCTTGCATTGGCTGAGAAATCATAGAATGATCTCACTTATATCACATCCAAGTTATTTCTTCTGATTCATACTAAACAACCAAATAATGCACTATGTTCTAGAAATGTATATACCTATAAATTTGAGCGTTTTTTCTTTTCGTTCTGACATTGATATTAAAAGCTTACTTTTTCTACTTAAAATTATTAAAATGAACTTCTTAATGTTAGGTAATTAACACTGTTAAAAATTAATTAGTTATTATTGATCTATCTGATTATCTATCTATTCAATGATATTCTTAAAATAGTTTATATTGGGAGTTGTTTATTATTTATAGAGCAAAGTGTAGCAATGGGTTTTAGCTGATAATATTTATATAAATTAGCTAGGTTAAACATAAACAAAATAATCTTGAGCAGGTGTACGTGACAAAGGAGGTCACGTTAAGGAGACGTGTCTTTTAATCGGTTACATCACCTGAACTGAGGTCAAGAGGTCGGGAAGTTTAGTCACGAGAGTGAATAGACGTCCTTCAAGCCAGGAAGCAGGGCTGTGAAAAATAAGCATGTAGACGAAATGCAGACTCTGTGAAGACCATTTGAGACAACTGAAATAAATTTATATTATAAAATATTAAGTGTTGCTTTGTGGTTTCACAAAAGAAGGAAGATCAGAGGTCTCAATTGGTTATGGTTGGTCGTTTCATGTTTCATCACGGAGCTCAGCAATGAAGATAAAAGAACTCCTGAAGAAAGAAAAAGTTATGAAGCATATATAATTTTTCTTATAAAAAAATGATACCTTATGTAAATATGAACTGTAATATATACCCGTGTGATAACTCTCTGATACAACATAACTCGGTGTATACGTCGATATTATATCCTCCGACTAAACAACATGCATACAATTTATACGTTTATAACAGGTGTTATAAGAAAAATATCTCCCACCTCCCAATACATACAGCATATGACACGTTATCAATCCCACCTCTCTATACAACATATGACTGTTTTATATATCATCCTATTAACCACCTCCTTATATAGCATTAATATACTCAGTAATGAATATGCGAGTAATTACATGAAGGTTACCACCTGGTAAATTATCTCTCTCTCTCTCTCTCTCTATATATATATATATATGTATATATATATATATATATATATGTATATATATATATATATATATATATATATATATATATATATATATATATATCGTTGAGCACTTTCTGTTGAATTAAAAAGTCGGTCAATTTAGCTCTTATGCGTAGATCATCGTATAACGATTTGATCACTGTCTGTCTGACGTAATGAACATTTAAATTAAAATGTTTAAAATTCAACGCTATTTCACACGATTAATGGTAGCCGAATGGATACGGCCTCCGCTAATCGAGCCAGAGATGTCTCGTGTCGCGGGGTTCGAATCGTTCGACTGGTAGTAATCGTGACACCCTGCACTGAAGAATCCCGAAAGGATGAAACACTAGTGTCTGTAGGTATTTAATTATTATAGTAAAAAAATAATTATATATATATATATAGTAAGTTATAAAATTATATATGGCAATTAAACTACACAGAATATTCCGCGTTTCATCCACGCTAGGATTCATCAGACTTATATATATATAACAAATACTGACCCAACAGGTCTCGTGAATATTTTTAAATTAAAATAATATATTAACTATTATAAACTTCGGAAATCTTTTACTATTTAGATTATATTGATTACTGTTTTCATCTGGAATATTATTTGCTCAACGTTTCGGCCGATATAACCTCCGACCTTTTTCAGATGTATTTTTGTCGTACTTGGAAATCTTTCTGTCGAACCCGCGAATTGCGAACTGCCAAATTCAGGAATCTTCACAGCATTTTGAACGGAACCCTTTATTTAATCCACAGAGGTAGCATGCTCTTGTTCTGTCAGCCGTGATGTAAGTAATTCACGATTGTATTTTTAGTATTGCCTGAACTTTGGATCGAATCTTAGACCTCCTGAAGAGGATCACGTAAAACTGAAATATCTAGTACTTTTATCCATTGCGCTACGGGTCCTCGTGACCAAAACTTTGTGTCAAGATGAGAACAGTAATCCAAATAATCGAAATTATCAATCTATTGATATCTTGTCCGCTCTGATTTAGTACTCTTAAAGTGTTTTACCTACACCCTCTCCCCCTTCTTTCTCTATCTCAATTTTCTGCCGAATCCCATTTCCTCTTTAACTTCGAAAACTCCTTCACATAAATATGCAAGAAAAACATATTTCCCTGCCGTTTTGTAAGGCTTCTTCATTTTACTGTCGTCGTCGTCGTCGTTGTTGTTGTTGTTGTTGAGATAGCATTGATCTCTTTTTAAATGGAAAGATAATTCGACAATTCAAACCACGATGAAAATGGACGCGGCCGTATATAGAATAAAAGAATGGAACAATTGAAATGCAAGAGAAATTGATTCCGGACGAAGAACAAAATGCCGCCAGAAGAAAGGCATTCACTCCGCGCGCTATTATCTGTAGCAATAAAAGTGACAGTTGTTTGTTCGATTTTGTCAAAAATATTTCTAACTAGAAAAAAAAAAAAAAAAAATTAAGACCTCAACAAACTTCTGCTCTCATCATTGAAAGCCGTATTCTTACAAAGAATGTTAATATAAATCGCACAAATCGTTTATTCACGAACTAGCTGACATCGCGGCGTTGCCTGGCTGTACAGTACGCTTTATTATAGAATCAAACTTCTATTGATTATAATATATTATGAGGTATAATTTGCCCGGTGGACTAATTCGCAAAATAAATAAATAAATAAAATAAATAAATAAAGATAAAAAGAAGAAACAATAATAATAAAAAATAATAATGATAATGTCGTTCATCAAATTCCGCCTGCATTTGTTTACAATATCACGTCAGCTGATATTTAAGCTTGACGATGAATGCCCTGGAAAAGTCACTTCAGATTAATGTTTAGTTTTAAAATATGCAAACGAAGAAATGAGTTGCGGCAATTTTAAATGGTACCTCTTCTTTTATCGTAAATTGTACTCATTAATAAGAAAAAATTAAAAATAAAATGGTGAGGTACACTCAGGCTTGAACTGGGGATCATTCGATCTGTAGTCGAATGCTCTACCACTAAGCCATATCTCCAGATTATAAGAAGTCTGTTTTTTTTTTATTTAAAAATATTTTTAAAGAAGAACTGATTTGCTGGAATGTTATTATCTCCCTTGGCCGGTATAACGATAAGTATTCCTCTGTAAAAATTATTATTTTTTTTATCTATAAGAGAGAAAAGCTATTTTTAGGATCGGATTATTTTCGATTTTCGATACTTATCGGATGAATTTCTGTACAAAACATATCTAAGAACACTGCCAGACATATAAATTAGCTTTTGTGTGAAATTTGCAAAAGATAGGCTCGATCGTTTCGGAATCTTTGAGGAAGAAAATCACGCACACAAATTGAGTTTTATGTGAGAGTAGAAATAGAGATAACGAGAGTACGCATCCCCATGGCGGCAAGTAAAATAGTTTTGCACCCTTTTTATGTCCCCTTTACGAGGATTAAAATCAAGAAAAAGTAACGTCACGAGAGTAACATAGCACGGACGGCTATATGCAAATGCACGTGAAATGACGTCACCAGTAAAGAAAAAAAAAGAAACTATAAAAAGAAGAAAGAGGATGATCACGAGACAGACGTGGAGCACGAAACGAAATAACGTTGAAGATTACGTGGGTGACGTCACGGCCGTAACAATGAGGAAATAAATGTGCTTGTTTCAAAGAAAAAGCGAGGTGAAGTTCTTTTCTATTCTTTGTGACCGAGCATACAATGTGTGTTGGTTCCCGGACAATGCTAAACTAAACCTTATGTCTCGAATCCTTGTTCCGATTTCGATCATAACTATATTATGTGTCATTAGTCTATGCGACACTATCGTATATATATATATATATATATATATATATATATATATATATATATATATATATATATATATATTTAAGGGGGGGCGCATACTTATAATTTTGCGGTTTCAGTTTTTTGGTTTCATGTAGTATTCCTCTATCAATTTTTTTTACTTGTGTTGCAGTTTCTATATAACCAGTTGGTATTTGTAGGTCATGTGGGTTAGTTTCTGTATTCGAGGATTTTCCTTAAGATATTAGCTTTTTTCAGCATTATCGCCCGCTGTATAGTCTCAGTCTTTCCCTTGATTCCAATTTCTCCCAGTCCTTTTTCCAAGTTCTTTGGGAGTGTTCCTAGTGCTTCTACAATTATTAGTATTATAATGATTTTTTTTTCATGTTTATCTGTATTATATTAATTTGCTATTATTATTGTTATTGACTCACAAGGAGCTTTCACACAGGTCATCAAAGATCTCTCCTTGAAAACAGCCAGTGGTGTTCCCTGGAAGCTGAGTGATAACAAGTCTCCCCAGGTTTCCAGTACTCTCCGCCTCTTTCGATAACATTTGCAAATAAATTTGCATTATCGCAACAGCTGCTTGCCATTGATTTCTCGTTGGCAATGGCTATTGGTCTTCAATGGAATTTGAATGGCAATAAGCCTCTCCAAGGTTCCAGTTCTTTTTGCACTTATCCCGCGGAGGTCTGGTCAGTTCCTCGGTCTTTCCTTCCTCTTTGACTCTAATGTGGTCCTGTGTGTTCGTTTTCCATATTCAAGGGTTTTTCTGAATATTTCAGCTGTTTTGGTTATTGTTGTCCGTCGTATTTTTCCAGTCATTCAAATTTCACCCATTCTGTTTTCAAAGTTTTTTGGGATTGTTACTAGTGCTCCTACTATTATAGGTATTATTTTGATTTTCTTCATCTTCCATATCCCTCTGGCTAGCTCTGTGTATTTGCTCTGTTTCTCCTTTTCTTTGATATTCACCCTGTGGTAAGCTGGGACATTATTATTATTATTATTATTATTATTATTATTATTATTAGTATTAGTAGTAGTAGTAGTAGTAGTAGTAGTAGTAGTAGTAGAAGTGGTAGTGTAAATGACAAGAAAACTGTTTCACTAGTGTTTAAACTAGTATTCGTATTCACATAGAATAACGTCTCAATTCATAGAGCTAAAACAGGTAAAAAAAGAAAGAAAATGTCTCAATTTGGAAAGTTAAAAAAAAGAATGTAAGAAACAAGGCGCATATCGATATAGAAAGAAGAAAGGAAATAACCAAAGGACACGTCTCATTATGGAAATTGAGTGAAAGATTTATTTCCGTCTTCATTTAAGACTGCCGGGTTGGAGGAGGTTGTCGAACTTGCTACTTGCTTTCTCTCTTCCACTATACACCTGAAATAATTTCGTCCACCATTTATTTACTCGCTAACGTTTGTGAGGGACGACGATTATATAACTATCTAGACTTAAATAAACATGCATAGATCTTTATTATAGATTAATTCGCTTTGTTTAATTGCTATTGCTTCACAAATTTCGCTACTTGGAATGCGTTAATAAATTTTTTTTAATTCATAGCTTTCTTATAAACGCGAACAAAACTCTTTCCCATTTCTTCATATAACAAGACAGAATTAACATTTTGGTAATTTATTCATCTTTTTTTTCCATGGTTTAAAAATTCCATTTTCTCACACCTGTTTTTGCTTAAAATTTCGCTTTTCTTACACCTGTACGTTGATCAATATTTCTGTTTTCTTAACCCTGTACGTTGTTCTCAATTTCCCCTTTTTTACACATGTTCATTGCTCCTAATTTCCCTTTCCTTACACCTGTACCTTGCTTAAAATTTCCTTTTCCTTACACCTGTACGTTGCTCCGAATTTCACAGTTCTTAAACCTGTACGTTGCTCCGAATTTCACAGTTCTTACACCTGTACGTTGCTCCCAACTTCCCTTTTCTTATACGTGTACGTTGCTCCGAATTTCACAGTTTTTACACCTGTATGTTGCTCCCAACTTCCCTTTTCTTACACCTGTACGTTGCTCCCAACTTCCCTTTTCTTATACCTGTACGTTGCTCCGAATTTCACAGTTCTTACACCTGTACGTTGCTCCCAACTTCCCTTTTCTTATACCTGTACGTTGCTCCGAATTTCACAGTTCTTACACCTGTACGTTGCTCCCAACTTCCCTTTTCTTATACCTGTACGTTGCTCCGAATTTCACAGTTCTTACACCTGTACGTTGTTTCCAACTTCCCTTTTCTTATACCTGTACGTTGCTCCGAATTTCACAGTTCTTACACCTGTACTTTGCTCCCAACTTCCCTTTTCTTACACCTGTACGTCGGTTCTAATTTCACAGTTCTTACACCTGTACCTTGCTCCCATTTTCCGTTTTATTTCACCTGTACGTTGCTCCGAATTTTCATGTTTCTTACCCCTGAACATTGCTTTCAAAGTTCCCCTTTCTTACACATGTTCGTTGCTTCTAATTTTCTTTCTTTTTTTCACACTTGTTCGTTGCTCCCAATTTTCACTTTTCTTACACCTAAACATTGCTCTCAAATTTCCCTTTTCTCTGTTTTTATACCTTCACATTACTTCTTACTTTGCTCCACATTTTCCTTCTTACACCCGTTCCTTGCTCCAAATTTCCCGTTTCATACACCTGCACTTTGCTCCACATTTCTATTTTCAATATATTTTATCCGAGTCTCCTGAGCTTTACAAACTTCACGCCTTTCTGCATATGTCGAGTAGTCCTAGCAACAATTTTAACTTTTTTCTTTTAAACTGTAAGGATGTATCGTTTTGTGTCGGTTCTTTCTTCTGATGTTTTTTTTTTGTTTTCGTTGTTCTAATTCGTCTATTTTATTTATTCTTGACTGGAAGAATTGGCAAAGGTTCGAAAGGTGCGTTATTTCCGTTGCACAAACGGAATTAAGAGATGCCAGGTGAGATAATCCAATCACCATGTATTACTGATTAACAGCTGGGAAGAAGAAAGTAATGTTTCTACTGTTAATCTATTTACTCTCCCCCTCCCATTCCCACCCAGAATATATCAAGAATATAATTTTAGACTCTTTTGAATTACACTTTTTTCTTAAATACATATTCTTTATCAAATAATCTCATATAAGAATCGAATATACTATCATATGAAACTGATTAACAAAAGAAGAAGAAGAAGAAGAATAAGAAGAAGAAGAAGAAGAAGAAAATTGTCTTCATTTCTCTGCCAGTGTAAGATAAGAAGGGCTGTTCCCTTCTCATGGAAGTAAGAAGACATACTAGATAAGTCAAAAATGATATTAGGAAAAGGCTAGAATCGAACCCTGTAGGCAAGTGTTAAAGATAATGGATAATTATAATCTTAGGAATTCAGTCGCTTGCTAATTCTATTAAAAATAGCTAAATATTATTAATGTCGGAAAAAAAGCGATTGCCCATTCTTTTAGAATAAGTAGATATTAAATATGTCAGTTAAAAGAATGGACAATGCGAGTTTATAAATTAAAAATAGGTTAGATATTGAATAATTAAATTTGGAAATTTTTTGTTGCCAAAAGTGTGTTTGGACGGGCATGTGTAGAAAGCGTGATATAGTCACGTCGGTCGATAGTAGACTTCTGACGTCATAAACAAAGTAATTTCTCAATATATTGCATCTGTGGGTTCGAAGTTAGGAAGTTGATGAGAGAGATAATAAGAGAAGATCACACTCAGTGATAGAGTCAGTTGGAGCCCCTTAGAGGCGAGGGGTAGAAGACAGACGATGTAGTTGTACATGTTTAAATTCCTGACATAACCAATCGGCCGGTTGAGGAATACAGAAATCATCTATATTTTGTAACTGTTGTCTTTGTGTCGTCTTTACAACCGAAAAGGTAAATGTGTTTTTATTATCATCTTAATGAACTTTGCATAACTCCACCCTCAAGTAATGTGTCCCCTCCTCTATATGTGTTAAGAACTGTTGCATCATATCTCCCAGTCCATATGAATATGAAGTCCCCAAGAATCATTCCAGTCTTTTATAAATGTCTCCCTCAGTCTTGTCATCATCGTCGTTATCTCTGGTATCATCTCCGTTATACATGTTTCCGATATGAACCCCGTCATCCTTCAATATGTACTCGCTACACAACAGGTGTGTTGGGGGGATGAAATTGCAATTATTTGATCTTGTTTAAAAGTGGAACAGTCTTCGTGTTATTTGTATCGTTCGGACTATTGTTGTCATCTTGGGCGTTACTTTTACAATGTTTCGACCGATTTTATCTCCGACCTTCTTCAGGTATGTTTTGTTGACCTCGAGAATCTTTCTGTCGAACTCGGGACTTTGTACGGAATTTCAAACGGAACCTTTTATTTAATCCACCGTATGGGAGGTAGCATGTTCTCGTCCCGTCAGCTACGATCGAGTAGAAGTCTTAAGTAATTTACAATCGTAGTCTGATGACCTGCAAGATGTTGAATATCGAACGCGGCAGCAAGTCCTGGAAACATATACCAGAAAGAACAATCGGGATTAATTCATATACCATCCACTATATATATATATATATATATATATATATATATATATATATATATATATATATATATATACTTCAGAATAGTTTTTATTAAACAATCAGTTGTTATTGAAACGTGAGATTGTAGGTTTACAAAATATTACTGGCAGTAATATTCTATAAGTTATCACATCTAAATAAGAACTGCTCGATATGCAATTGACTTTCCATGTCTCACTGACTTTAGCAAATAGGGTGCATACCTTTATAACTATTTGCTAATATTTTCTCTCCTCTGATGAGATGGTAGACATCGAAACCCTATAGGTTAAGGAGATTAATTTTCTAAAGCATTCTTTGTCTTGCTTAGAATAATAAAAATTCTTTGATATGAAACTCATCCACTTCCTTTCATTTCAATGAGAGTTTTTTGAAATTCATTGACTTACAATTTAATATATATATATATATATATATATATATATATATATATATATATATATAGGCAATTCCTACAGCTACGTACCTAAAAATGGAGCTATTAAACCTGACATAGTGATATAGAATAAGAAAGAGAAAGAAGCAACCTTTGTAGAAGTTAGTGTACTTAATGATGCGAGGCTAAACAGAGCAGAAAGGGAAAAGATAATGGAATACCAAGGTCTCATGTACGACATAAAAAAAGAAACTGGAATCTTAAGAAGATCCCCATCATTCCAATAATTATAAGAGCAACTGGACTTCTGAAAAAGAATTTAAAACATGCCTAGCAAATATACCAGGTGAATCAAGTGCAAGAGAGATACAAACAATTGTGCTTAAAGAGACTCTTAGAAACTTCAAGAAGATCTCTTGCTCGGAATATATAAGATAGCAGGTTGTAAGATGCCCCATCTCCAGCTTAAACAAAACGATGAGAAAATTAAAAAATATGTATTACCCCCACCGAGGATTGAACTTTCAACCGTCAGAATTGTGTCGCTTACAACTGGATTTTTTTTTATCAAATATTTTATCCGTTATGCCACGGGGTCTTGCAGAAAGTTTGTTCAAGTGCTAGAAAAACAAAAATATAGCCAAAAAAGAAAATATCTTTATAAATGGTACACCATCTCCCGTCTCCTCTCCCCTCCCTCTTTCTCTGTCTCCCTCTCTATTTATCTGTTTTCATAACGTTTAAAGAAATACGATGGTATGATTCTGTCTTGTCATTTAAACACGATTGTGCTGAATGAATTAAGATTTTATTTTGTATTAAAAAATATTATGTGAATCAAAAATCCAAATCCAATATTTTGTTTTGTTCATATCAGCCACTCTCTTTTCAGCTGGGTGACACACACACACACACACACACACACACACACACACACACACACACACACACACACACACACACACACACACACACACACACACACACACTTGACTTTTCTCTCTCACACACTCACACGTACACTCACACATACACGCTCTCTCTTTCTCACACACACACGCACACACACACACTCTCTCTTACACACACACACACACACACACACACACACACACACACACACACACACACACACACACACACACTCTCTCTCTCTCACACACACACACATATATATATATATCAATTCAATAAGGGTTAAAGAAAAGGTAAAATAAAGGGGAGACCTCTATAAGCAATAGCATTTTCTCCCCTTCTGATGAAAAGCATTTGGTTTCGAAATGCAATAGCTTTAATAGGTTAACACATTTTTTATGCAACGAATGACGCGAAAACTTAACAAGAAATAGTTACTAATTTAACAATAACAAATAACTTCAGAAATTGGAACCTTTCAATGCATAACAAAAATTATATGATAAAAACGAGAATAGCCGGAAAAAAAGTATTGGACACATTGTTTTAAATTATATTTTATTATTATTATTTTTTATAAATAATGCTGGAAATTGTTATTTGTTTTTTAATTTGCCGACACTATTATACGTTTTAGATGTTTCTCGATTGTTGTAGACCATACTCTACGTCGTTGGAAAGTATTGGAACACGTTAGTCACCAGTAAGCCATCACGCGTGAAGTTTCTCAGGATAAGTAAATGTAAAGAACCCTCTTAAGTCGTCCGTGATAAGATTATAATCAGGAGCGATTGTTTTTGTTATCGTTTTTCTTTTTCTTTTTTCTTTGAGGTTTGGTGTATTTATAGTATTTTTTATTGGTTAAAGGTGGATGCAGGATGGTTAGGGGCGAATTTTTATTTATTTTTACTTTCGATTTTCTTATTTTATACTCTATTGATTCAGTTTCTTGTTAGTTATTAAATACCGTTAGTCTATTTGCCCCGGTGTTAAATAAGATCCGATTAAAAAGGGGATGTAGATTTTGATAAGTAATTTTAGTCGTCGTGTACAATAAACTATAAAATAAGAAAATTGAAATTAAAAATAAAAATAATTCGTCCCTAACCATCCTACACACACCTTCTTCTTCTTCTTCTTCTTCTTCTTCTTCTTCTTCTTCTTCTTCTTCTTCTTCTTCTTCAACAACAACAACAACAACAACAACAACAACAACAACAACAACAACAAAAAAAAAAAAAAAAAAAAAAAAAAAAAAAAAAAAATCTATGAATACAATAAGTCTCAAAGGAAAAGAAAAACGACAACAACAATCTCTCCTGATGATAATTGGACGCACCGATAGAAAGCGCTTGAGTAGAATATGGCTAAACAACAACTTTTGGGCGCCATTTTATACAGCATGCTGACTAAAACAAAAAGGACCGATCGGCGAATCGAAAAGATTAAAAAAAAAATCGAAAAAGAATAACTCTGTCATATTCAATCAGATGTGCTTGAATATATATATATATATATAGTCATCCACATACAGTACTGTTTCGCTGTTTCACAGCTCATCAGTGCGGCTAGACAGGCAACTACCTCAAGCTAGGATTGAAACCCGACCGTTTATATGAATAAAATAAGGCAAGATATAAACGATGCTTTAGACGTTATGTGAATAAAAAGGAAAAACCTAAAAGAGTAACAACAAAAATAAAATCAACGTTTCGTCCCTATTTCAGGGGACATCATCAGAATTTCTAGGCGAGGATGTACAGGAAGACGGTCATATATCACATGCGAAAGAGGAGAAGTTCAGTTCTCTTTCAGTTCAGTCTACAGTAATCGAATGACTAGAAGTCACGATCTCGCACGTAGGCCAACTGACCGACTTTTCAATTTACAGACAATGTTAAACAGTTAAGAAACATATTTCTTAAAGGGTCAGAAATAATTATATTAATAAATAATAATTTTTAACATTTTTTAAAATATATCCATATCTATCTATCTATCTATCTATCTATCTATCTATCTCTCTCTCTCTCTATATATATATATATATATATATATATATATATATATATATATATATATATGTATAGTAATTTATAAAAATATATATGGCAATTAAGCTACACAGAATATTCCGCGTTTCATTCTCGCGAGAATTCGTCAGGCTTATGAAAACAGTTGTGGTTACCTCGCATTTTTATATACACACAAGCTATTTGTTTTTTAGTTAGCTAACCTGCTTCCTAGTTTCCATCGCGCTCATCCTAATCAGCCAATGGGCGGGCACTTTCAGGACAAAAATACAGTTTACCTTAGATTCTTTCCTTCCACTGTGTGTGCTTTTCATGGAGAGAGTAGATATCTAAGTAAGCTGACCTATTTTCAACGTAGGTGTAGTTATTTTTCTTTTCATAAGCCTGACAAATTCTCATGAAAATGAAATACGGAATATTCTGTGTAGCTTAATTGCCATATATATTTTTATAACTTACTACGTAGATCTACCTATGTATTGAGCACTGTTGAAGTAAATACTGAAGATTTACGCATAAATTATATCTTCATATATTAATTTCTGTGATAAAATGAAGTATATATATATATATATATATATATATATATATATATATATATATCCGCTTCTATCACGTTACAAGAGGCATAATGACGTGATTCTGCTTAGTCATTTATAAAACGATTGTGCTGACTGGATTAAGAAGATTTTATTCTTTTATTAAACACGTGAATCCTATAAGGTAGAACATTTGATGCTGAATCATACAAAATTAATTCAGTGAGAAAATGTCATTGAAATATACACTTTGAAACGTTTAGATCTTCTCACACATATAAAAAACAGTCGTTTGGATTCTTGAAATTAGACCGCTATAATATTGCACCTGAAAAATCCAAATTTGATTCTGCTTAATTAGTGAATTGCATGAATTTTCAATCTGTGTTCTTAACATAATAAGTAAATTCCAATCGATTTTATCGATTACATATTTTAACAATAGACATTTACAGATATTCACCCTCTATTTTAATCGGATAATCAACAGAGATGATTATCCAATGAAATCGCTCCGTTTGCTAAACTCAGTAAATGAAGAGTCTTTAATCAAACCTTTCTTTTTATTTACATTTAGTTATTTTTATTTTCATACTTCAATTTAAACACTCATTGCGTCGAAATTATAACATCGAAATTTCACATTGTCTTATCATTACGTTAATATACACGTTGTCATTTTTTGTTTTAAATAAAAATCACACATTATGGTTGAGAATAAATATTCAATGGTATTAATATTTCCCAAATATTTCAGATTTGCATTAAATTTGATCCGTAGTCATTAGGTATCATCTGAAGAAGATTCCCTTAATTTCGATTTCTTCTTTAGACTCTTTTTGCTTAGGCCTTCAATTTTAGACATTTCTTTGAATTGATTTAATGCAAATTGGAATAAGGATTCTAGACACAAGATTTTAATGTTCATAATGAAGCATAGAGAATAGAAAGTTTTGTAATTCTCTTATTTTGTTCTTTAGTCTTAATATTTAATGACCGATTTTTCTGACGAAGTGGAAAGCATTAAAGTCCTGATTTTTTTTTAGATTAGGGCTGATTGATTATATTACTTATATTGATCGGACTATTGTTCTCATATTGATAGTTATTTGTGAAACGTTTCGATCGGATTGCCCTTCGACCCTCTTCAGGCACGTTATTGTTGTTGTTTAGAAAAGAAAATAGAAAAGTTACTGGCTCCGTAGATATTTTAGTACTCTCTCTCTATTTTATTGAACTAGCTAATCACATATGAAAAGAAAAAAGAACACACTTCCCTTTGTAGAACGAGTTCAAAATAATTGACTGGAATGCAAGGTGGAGGGTCAGGTGACTTAAAGAGGTAGCATATATGTTAAAAAAGAGAAAAATCACTCAGCAGACCAAGCTTATAGTTTAGTAGCATTTGGAAGAATCTAATTGTAGAAACACAAAAAAAACAACAAAAAACAAAACAAAAAAAAAAACATTGTACACCATTAAAATTTCGGTGATAGAATAGCAATAATCCCCTGTTGGTCTTTATTAGAGTTATCCCCTTTTGTCAACCAATTTTTTCACAAATTCGAAACAATAACCATAAAATAGAGACTAACTCACAAAATACGAAAAATGTACGGAGCCAGTAACTTTCATCTTTTCTTTTCCAAATAACAACCAACATGCCCGAGAACGATGGAAGGACAATTCAATCGAAACGTTGCACAAATAACACTCACGATAAAAACAATAGTCCGACCAATAGAAGTAATATAGAGTAAAGTATTTTTTCCTGTGTCAAAATCTACCTATATAATACTTATTGTTGGTTGTTATCTAGTTTTTGACCTTGAAGTGGTATTTTTTTAGCTCTTTACATAAAGTAGTTTCAAGTTTTGTTTGGAGCGATTTTTTTTCTTGGAGGGTAACTACTTATCAAGGTCCGGAGTCTACTCAAGGATAATAGTTTAATGTTAGATAGATGGTAAGACAAGATCAGTCACGACGGAATTTGGGTAGAGCTAGATAATCTAAATGGATGACTCAGTAGGAATTTATTCTCATTAGACTTGAAGACGATTATGTTATTATCAACCGGAAAACGGACAAACAGTATTGTGTTCCACAAGCGACAGTTCTAGGAAAGAAACTCTGCTCATGGAGTTTCTTTTTTAGTTTTGGGCACAGATAGGGAGTTAGAAAAGTTGTTTGTTGTTTCACCTATGCGAGTATTTGTTGCGAACGTTTCATGGGGAGGGACCGTAGATTGAAGCTCAGTCGAACACTTGATATAGCAATATCGATAGAGCAGAAATAGACTCGCAACGTCTCTTCTTTGAGAATAAGGGACGGTCATCGCCCACACATTAAACATTGTACAAAACTGAATTTTATTTTATCTGTCTTGGGACGAGGATCCTTCTAGTATATATATATATATATATATATATATATATATATATATATATATATATATATATATATATATATATATAGCCACTTTTTTATCCAAGTGAACATAACAAAAGAGAATGATCTTAGAATAATTCTAATTAGAGCAAGAAAAATGCAATCTTGCAATTCTGTTAAATTAAACTAACAGAATTATGGCCTTCCATTTTTTCTCTCTTTTATTGGAACCAATGATTGGCAAGAGAGAAGCAATGAAATCCTTGCTTCACTTAAAATTGGTTTTGCTGTCTTCTCAGACTCATGTCAGTTCTTAAAAACAAAAAAATGCATCGTCATGTAACGACACACAGTACAACTATTTTTTTTTCTTACGAAGTCATTTCTAACTTGTTGCACATCCAAGAAACCATTGTTAAAGAAATTCGGTGAAAAGTTGAAAAAAAATTTCAAACTAAAGTTTTAATTGCTCAAGAACGACACAATTCCACATTTTCACGACAATATTCTGTTTTGTGAATTCTTTTTTTGCGGACTGTTATCCTCATCTTTATAGTCGCTGCTGTTTCTTCACGTTTTTGCCAACTCATCCTCTGGCCTTCTTTAGGTGGTTAACCGCGACAGGATAGGAATGCTGAATTTTGTAACTGCATCCCCAGTAATTACTGACTTCCATAGTTGTCGTCTAACCACGTTTTTGGCTACTAATCCTCTGACTTGCTTTGGGTAGGATTGAAAGCAGACACTTGAAACCGTAGAGACTCGACGACTATATCTGTTGCGCCACGGGCTCTGAAGGAAGATCAGGGTTGAATTTTCTGGTCTTATAAAATCCAATTTTTGTATTTTTTTGTCTTCCATTGTCGGGTTCGTACCGAATGGTATTATTTATTATTTTTGTGTATTTTTTTAATGCTTTGAGATGGAGCCTCATCTCAAAGGATAAAAAAAAAATAAAACTAATAAATAAAATGGTTCCGTTTAAAATTTTATAGAAGATCGGAAAAAGACGAGTACTCGAATATAGGGTGGGGGGGGGGAAAGTATGTTTCAATGAGGAGGTTGATTAGGATTGTAACATTTGGATTATTCCATACAGATTCCAGAGTTACAGTTGAAGATTCGTCGAGTTAGACAAGACGCAGGTTACATCGGTTGAAACGTTGTGAGCATAACACCCAGGATGGGAACATTTACACAATAATTCAAATCATACATGTTATTGAGGTTATCCGGGCGTTTTATTACATTGGGAATACAACTGTGATACAAGGGGAGATGTTTCTATCTATTGCAAGATTTAGGAGTGAATAAGGGAAGTTCTGCGATTAGTAATTTGTAGTTTGATATGTAACAGAATTTTAGTTTAATTTCTCCATTTAACAGCGACAACTCTTTTTCATAAAAGAGGCTATTAGATATTAAATATTAACAGTTTGGTAATTTCTATAAATATGAACGTAAAGAAAGGAAACGAAAGAAGATGCCTTTTTATTTTCAAACTAGCTTTTGTGCCGCATCGGCACACACAACGGCGAATCAAACACAAAATCGAGTACACTCAACATCGTCTTACCATCAATGCTCACCTTGTGAACTCGGAGTATGGGAAATTTTCATATGCACAAAACAAAATCACTGAAAAAACACAATTACCTTAACTAAGGGTAAGGAACATGAGTAAACGTTGGATAAAATGATGGCTCAAATTATTACGAACTTGCTAAGATTCGAACCTGGAATCTTCTGATCGTAGTCAGCCACGTTAGCCATTGTGTCACAAGTCCTGTCTGTATGTCGAAAGATGTTACCGCGACTGTATACAGACAGTGCTAAATTCCGTTAACATGGTCAGGTAACTTTTTCGACAAAAACGAAATGGCCCCCAAAACACTTATTTCGGACTTTTTCTATGATTCGGCGTTGTTCGTTACGAACCATATATATAGATAAGGACAATCTAGGGACTCACACCTTTAAGGAAAAAATTATTTTTCAATTCGGTGCATCCGTTCGAAACTTTTATTGGTATATACACATACACATAAAAAAATAAACATTTAGAATTTTTTTAATAGTAT
>NC_136518.1:54121292-54148792 GCF_053919585.1 Euprymna scolopes
TTTCTTTTTTTTGTTATACGACCGACCCTTTGAAGCACGCACACATGCTAGCCAAGTAAGTTCCGGTTTTCCCCACATAAGTTTCCTTTCATCAGAGATTGCGATGGTGAAGTGGATAATGATGTAGACTGATATCCTAGGTGTATCAAGTTCGAGTCTAGTCGGTTCGATAGTATGACTTTCACTTATTGATGTTGGCAACCTTCATGTAGTTCCTCCTGCAAGAAGACTATATTATTTTAATATTATAATTATATAATAGTGGATCTACTCGCAGAATATTTAACACTAAAATCAGGTACTTATAGGAGCGGTAACATGAAGGTTGCCAACATAGTAAGAAAAAGTGGTGCTACGGAACTGACTGGATTCAAGCTTCTTACTCGTTAATCTATATCAATATTCAATTAATCAAACTCACCCCTCTTTAATGTGATGACTCACTTTTGGACTGATTTCCTCGATTCTTAAAAATACATGAGGGAACACATGAAGATCGCCAACATCCATAAGTGGAAGTGGTATTATGTATTCAACTGGATTTAAGCTTAGTATACCCAAGTCGTTAATTTGCATTAATATTTTATTTATCACAGTGAACTCCTTTTAATGTAATGACTGTTGGCATTGGCTTCTCATATTCTTTCAAATTCTTAGGAGGGGGGGTCGCGTGAAGGTTGCCAACATCCATCAGTAAAAGTGGTGCTATAAAACCTACTGGTTTATTGGTCTATTGGTTCGAACTTAGCATACTCAGGTTGTTGGTTCGTGCCAGTATCCACTTCATCATCGCCACCTCCCATAAAATCTTTATCAACGAAAATGAAACTAATCACTCTCACCTACACTTCCACTGAGCTGATAAAATGTGTGTGCTCTATAAACTTTGCAAAAGATACTGAATTAATTTGATTAAAGTTGTTCTGTAATTTGTATATTTTTCGTGTTCTATAGTAATATCAGCAGTTTATGATTTTTAATTAAAATTAGAGTCATGGAGCCTATGAACTCAAATTCTATTATTCCAACGCTATTACTAATGTTTACCCATTCATTAATTTATTTCCTATTGTTGATTATGTGTGAATTTCGTGTTTTGAAGCATGACATCAATCATAAATCTGTGATATCATGCCAAAGCTATAATCATTTTTTAAGGTAATGTTTTAAGCTCTATTTATAAGAACGTCTTAATAGGAAAGATGATAGAACCTTAGACTGATAATCTTAAGGTTTTAGTTTCGCTTTATTTGTTGGGAATTTTCTATTTTCTATCAATGCAATATTTTCCATTTCAAAAATCAATTATAATCGCTGATATTTCGAAATGCGGCAAACTCTGCAATATATTGATGATTATATTAAAAAAAAAATGCTGTGATAGACGGGTGAACAGACGGACAAAATATGTATTCATATAAGGCAGATGACATATTTTTCTTTAGCAATTACTTGTGTTTCTCTTTTTAGAGAATATTTAAAGTTTACGCAGGATCAACTAAGTAAACTCTCTTGCATGTGGTTCACTGGGTATATTTGCAAGGTAGTTTTTATTAAACTCTTTTTCGTGAGTCAGGTTGCTCTCATAATCACTGGAATGATGGAGATCTTTCTAAAATTGCAGTTTATTTTTATGTCGTACTTGCTGTGGAAACCGATAGAAGCAGATATGACGTCACATGGCTCTAGGAGCGAATAACTGAGACAAGTTAGTAGTTCGATGGAAGCTCTGACCCTGTGAACATATCATTTTAAAATGCTCAAAAATATCATGCCGCAGTGATCATCGATCGGTGCACACCAGTTACCATTAGAACACCGAAGTTAAGCAACATTAGTCTGGTCAGTATTAAATGAGTTACCGTTTAGGAATACTAAGTATGTGGTCTCTACTTATCTCAGCGTTCTGTCCAGTTGTCATGGAATTCTCCTTACCACCGGATTAAATTACTGACAGTTCAGGATAAGACGCACAGCCACTTCTACAGAAAGTAGCCATAGTCTTTCAAAATTGAATCCTTGCCACTGAAAGCAGGCAGTGCCGACCGAGGAGAGTTCACAAGTAAAGCCTCTTATTTTTTAACTAAAAAAGTTGAAGAACTACGAAGACAGAAGTGGTACCTCCCGTCCCACTGGTCTATGATTTGAACCCGTCCCCCCCAAAAAAAAAACAAAAAAAAAAAACTAGGTGAATAAATCTCTTTTTTCTCTGCCTTGATTTAGTTCTTTCCCAAGATATAAAAGAACTTATTTGCAGTTGCCATTTCCTCAGTGCGTACACTCGCCTTCTCATGCATTCCAATCGAGAGATCTTTTTAAGATTCTAACCGTCGCTTTAAGTACAATTGTTTGTATCTGTCTTGTATTTAGTTCACTGGGTATATATTTGCCAGGTAGTTTAATTTTTTTTTTTTTTTGCATGAGCCCGGTTTCTTCTAAAATTACTGGAATTATGAAGATCTTCCTAAGAATTTCTTTTTATGTTGTACGTAAGACTTTGGTAGTTCGTTATCGTCTCCCTCTCAGATCTGTTTAACCCAGCATCATTGAACCGTGGGTTTTCGTTATTTTCTTCCTCTAAGCTTTCTTTAAGCCAGAATCATCAGGGATACTGACTTTAACTAGGGTTGCTATTCTTTCTTTCTTTTCCCATATCAATATGCCAGCTTTACTGGTTCCGTTTTTTAAGGATGTAGTTGCAGGGATTGCATAGTCATAGTGGGTGGTGCATTATATATTTGCAACAGATCGTTCCTCATTGAGTGCATCTATGCATATTTCAGACTTAAACCTTGTAGACTGATGGTGAGATGAATAATGGACAGAGCCTATTGTGGAGATGTGCGGTCACATCTAAAAACGTATGACAGACAAAAGCAAATTATGCTTCAAACTTAAGCATGACAGATTGCCAGAATGATGAAGAATAGCGTGTCTTTTAGACGAAAATCAAACTGTTATTTCAAACTTAAGCATGGCAGATTAAGTTTAAAATGTAGTACCCGATAGAATAAGAGAAACCAATCTTCTTCAGGAATCATCTCTGTCATTTCAGACATCGATGATCATGTCTCCCAATTCCCCTCTGCATTTGGTCTTTCTGATGGGATCTTTAGCTGTGTTTCCAATGATCCTTTAGAGACTGTCAGTGAACTTGGTTTGTTGTCCTTTCTCTATTTTTAAATTCCATTTTCACACCAAACGAGGCACGATGCAGTGAAACCAGCCAGTGTCGACTAAGTGTTCACAAGTAAAGCCTTCTTTTATTTAACTAAAAAAATTGAAGTGCTACGAAGATAGAAGTAGTACCATAAAAACTAGCTACCTGTTGTGGCCGAAAATTTATTTTTCTACATAGTCACCACCATTCTCAATGCACTTTTGCCAGAAATTCAATGATGTATGGAAAATTCGAGGAGCTTGATTTTTGCAAGCAACTATGTGACTGGTTGAATTGTGCGTAGGCGTTCTGTGTTATGAATACGCATTTTCATTGTTTTAAGAGCCTTCGAATAACTACTGAATTATACAAACGACTGCTGACAAAGGGAAGTAATTACGGAAGAATCAGGTCAACCAGAGGTCAAATGGGCCTTTGACCTATAAGTACATGTCCATTGGCTGATAGAAAGGGCGCGGTGGATACTAGAAAGCTGATTGGCTAACTAAACTCTCAATAGAAGGTGCGTATATAAAAACGACAGACAATTCGGGCATAAGCCTGAAGAATGTTAGACTGGATGAAACGCGGAATATTCAGTGTAGCTTAATCGCCATATATATTTTATAAATTACTATATATATATATATATATATATATATATATATATATATAAAGAGAGAGAGAGAGAGAGAGAGGAGAGAGAGAGAGAGAGAAAGCGAGAACAAACCAAGTTATGTGTTCATCAACGTTTCGTCTTTATTTCAAGACTTTCTCTGGATGAAGAAATAAAGACGAAGCGTTGATGAACACATAACTTCGTTTGTTCCTTTTGTATCTCTCTATTTCGTCGGAATACTATTTCCATTATTTTCATCATATATATATATATATATATATATATATACATATATATATATATTATCTTTAATAAAATGTAAAAAATAAATAAAATAAAAAATAATCATAGTAATAATATATTAATATATATATATATATATATATATATATATATATATATATATATATATATAGTAGACTTAGTAGTAGGTTATATATTACTTATATATATATAATTATTTTTTATTTTATATATATATATATATATATCGTTGTTTGTAGCTCGTTGTTTGTTTGTTTACGAACAGGCGATTTGAGCACTGTAAAAGTTGTGGCGGGTGTCTATTTAAATAGACATTCCGACGAGTCATTTACGGGCGTCGATTCCATGGTCGAGTGGGAGAACTGCCGACTGTCAATACCACGGTTCTAGGTTCAATCCTTGACTTGGGAGAGATGCTAGTCTAGCGGCACTGATGAGTTGTGATACAACGAAACAGAACTGTATGTTGATGACTACAAATATATATATATATATATATGTGTGTATATATATATATATATATATATGACTAAGAAATCTGAACAGTAATGTATTCCCGATGTCTTTTAAAAAAATAAAGAATGAATAAATCATTCTTTTCTTTATTCTTTATGGAAAGAAAACAAATCTAAAATCTAAAGATTTTAGATTTACATGCTAAGATTATAAAACTACAAAATGAAAAGTAAAAAAGAAATGTCGCTGGGAAGATTCCATTGTTTGTCACGTGTGAGAATTTCCATTTAAAATAACAATTTTCATTCTTAAAAATATAACAAGTTTTGAAAGTTCCAATAATCAATGTGTCACATCGTTGGAACATAAAATAATTGATATTTGGAAAATTCTAATAAAGTCCTCGTTCAACGGAAAGGATTATAATTTCACGCAACTTGTGTTTTAATTGCAAGAAATGTCGGCTCAAATTTTGACACAGTCGAATTAATTTTGCTCAATAAGAAAAGATGTGATAAGATTACCCTAGAGAGGCGGAGAACTACTACTACTACTACTACTACTACTACTACTACTACTACTACTAATAATAATAATAATAATAACTAGCGGGACCTGTGGATATTCCACAGGGGACTCATTCATATGTAGTATAATGATGTGGGCATTCTCTAGCTGTTCAATATAAATGGAGACGCTCTGATATTATTGTAGCTTTTTTGTTAAAACTGCAAAAGTATTTATCTAAGCTAGCACGAACGATCGGCAAAGCAGATTGCGTATATATTATTATAGAGTTAATGTTCTATCGATTTTATATGTTATAAACCTCCGATTACATATATATATATATATATATATATATATATATATATATATATATATATATATATATCCATATGACTTGGGTGCATCAGCTTGAATCGAAACCGAAATAAAAACTTATGAATATATATATATATATATATATATATATATATATATATATATATATTTAAATAAGGGAGTAGTCACCAACAATGTGTATTTTTTAACATTATTTTATTATTCCGTGTCTTGGTTTTTCATTGAGAATTATGTTTGGATCATTGTAATAATGTTTTTAAGTCATTGAAATCGTTTACGTACGTTTCAGACGGTCTGATGCGTCCTCGTCAGAAATTATTTTCAAATATATAGATATGTGTATATATATGTATATATATATATATATATATATATATATATATATATATATATGTATGTATGTATGTATATACCTTGAATTCCTTCAGCCATAATCGAAACCGAAACTCAAACTTGAAGAATTCTTGATGAAATTACTTATAAAAAAATAGATGACTTAAGTGCCATCAGCTATAATCGAAACCGGAACGAAAACTTATGGAGAATTCTTGGTAAAATTATTTATGACAGGAAATGGAAATACATAACAAGTAAACGACCCGGATGTAAGCATGACATAGAAAATAAAACACACGCTATCATATTAATATATAGATAATAATATGGTAACTTACACTAAGCCATTATGTAGTTGGAGTTATAATTATATTTTTAAAAGTGGAGTAATAAATTAGCAACTTAAAAGTGAGTTCGAAGTACTTTTGAAATTCAAGGCTGAAATTGTTTTGCTAAGTTATGAGTTACAAAACTCGAGAGTTAAGTTTGAAAATAAATATTTGTGTTTTCTTGTTACCCTGGTTTTCTTCTTTAAAATTATTATTTATCCATTTTTACTAAGCCATCTGGGCTTACTAATATCGCGCCAATACTGGGGACTTGTATGAGTTTATGTTGCAATATTTTTTATATATAATTATAAAGTATGATTAAAGAAAATTGGAAAGTTCTACTTATAGACACTGGCGATAGCAACTGACCAATCAAATGGATCCACGTTTTACTAGTAAACTAATCGGAAACCAGAATTGCTTAATAAAACTATTGGAACTTTTAGAATTCACTCACATAATTTTTTTTGTTTCTACACAATGGATATCTTTGCTTTTTGTCTGCTAAATTTTAAAGTTCGAGATTTATACAGAACAACTGCCTACCGAAAACATTTTCATCTCAAGGTCTTGTACAGAATAGCTACCCATTGAAAATTCTTCTGAAAGTAAACATGGCTTTCAATTCAAAATGTTACTTGATTATAAAAAATGACTCTCCAACGCCATTAATAGAAGGAAAGGTGCGAGGCTGCTCCGAATATGTAAGCCAGCAAGACATCCAATGAAACTTCTTTATGTTATATATATATATATATATATATATATATATATATATATTCACATTGAATTTTTAAATTTGACTGTTACTGCTTCAGGAAGTTCTTGACACCTAATGCACTACTCTACCGGTATAAGAATCAGCTATGTCTCAAGATGGAGTATTACTGTTGCATTTAAAGGAGTACCGCCAAGAGAAATCTTTTATTAGATAGAGTACGAAAATCGACTTAGCAATCTAGTGAGAGATGATCTCTTATCTCCTCTTCAGCCTCTTTCTCACAGAAGAAACGTTGGTACTCTATCGATATTACTATGCCAAGTGTTTTACTCAGTTCCAAGTTCTGGTACCTTATGTAAAAGACTGACTGCTAGAACTTGTCTTATACAACAACTGTAAAGAATTTTCCTTTTTTTGCTATGTGTACCTAAAACCAAATGGATCTTAAATGAACAGAGTTTCTTTCCAAGAATTTCCCAAACCGTGAAACGTATTACTACTACTTCACTGTGGATTATACTCAAGTGAACATATATTACATCTTTTTGATTTTGTAGCTTTATCAAAAATTTTATTCCTACGTAGTTCCCTAACCCAATCACCTAATGCAGTTGTGTTCCTCTTCTTATTTTTAATAATTATTTTTGTTCTATCATTATCCTCATCCCGATTTGGTCCATTCTCTCGTCCAATTTTACAAGATGCAACATGGTTTCTATCATTATCCTCATCCCGATTTGGTCTATTCTCTCGTCCAATTTTACAAGATGCAACATGGTTTCTATCATTATCCTCATCCCGATTTGGTCCATTCTCTCGTCCAATTTTGCAAGATGCAACATGGTTTCTATCATTATCCTCATCCCGATCTGGTCCATTCTCTCGTCCAATTTTACAAGATGCAACATGGTTTCTATCATTATCCTTATCCCGATCTGGTCCATTCACTCGTCCAACTTTACAAGATGCAACATGGTTTCTATCATTATCCTCATCCCGATCTGGTCCATTCTCTCGTCCAATTTTACAAGATGCAACATGGTTTCTATCATTATCCTCATCCCGATTTGGTCTATTCTCTCATCCAATTTTACAAGATGCAACATGGTTTCTATCATTATCCTCATCCCGATCTGGTCCATTCTCTCGTCCAATTTTACAAGATGCAACATGGTTTCTATCATTATCCTCATCCCGATTTGGTCCATTCTCTCGTCCAATTTTACAAGATGCAACATGGTTTCTATCATTACCCTCATCCCGATTTGGTCAATTCTCTCGTCCAATTTTACAAGATGCAACATGGTTTCTATCATTATCCTCATCCCGATTTGGTCCATTCTCTCGTCCAATTTTACAAGATGCAACATGGTTTCTATCATTATCCTCATCCCGATCTGGTCCATTCTCTCGTCCAATTTTATAAGATGCAACATGGTTTCTATC
Organism: Euprymna scolopes; assembly: GCF_053919585.1. Lineage (NCBI taxonomy): Eukaryota > Metazoa > Mollusca > Cephalopoda > Sepiida > Sepiolidae > Euprymna > Euprymna scolopes. The sequence goes on from NC_136518.1 coordinate 54,129,473, forward strand.
ATTATCCTTATCCCGATCTGGTCCATTCTCTCGTCCAATTTTACAAGATGCAACATGGTTTCTATCATTATCCTCATCCCGATTTGGTCTATTCTGTCGTCCAATTTTACAAGATGCAACATGGTTTCTATCATTATCCTCATCCCGATCTGGTCCATTCTCTCGTCCAATTTTACAAGATGCAACATGGTTTCTATCATTATCCTTATCCCGATCTGGTCCATTCTCTCGTCCAATTTTACAAGATGCAACATGGTTTCTATCATTATCCTCATCCCGATTTGGTCTATTCTGTCGTCCAATTTTACAAGATGCAACATGGTTTCTATCATTATCCTCATCCCGATCTGGTCCATTCTCTCGTCCAATTTTACAAGATACAACATGTTTTCTATCATTATCCTCATCCCGATTTGTTCCATTCTCTCATCCAATTTTACAAGATGCAACATGGTTTCTATCATTATCCTCATCCCGATTTGGTCCATTCTTTTGTCCAATTTTACAAGATGCAACATGGTTTCTATCATTATCCTCATCCCGATCTGGTCCATGCTCTCGTCCAATTTTACAAGATGCAACATGGTTTCTATCATTATCCTCATCCCGATTTGGTCCATTCTCTCGTCCAATTTTACAAGATGCAACATGGTTTCTATCATTATCCTTATCCCGATCTGGTCCATTCTCTCGTCCAATTTTACAAGATGCAACATGGTTTCTATCATTATCCTCATCCCGATTTGGTCCATTCTCTCGTCCAATTTTACAAGATGCAACATGGTTTCTATCATTATCCTCATCCCGATTTGGTCCATTCTCTCGTCCAATTTTACAAGATGCAACATGGTTTCTATCATTATCCTTATCCCGATCTGGTCCATTCTCTCGTCCAATTTTACAAGATGCAACATGGTTTCTATCATTATCCTCATCCCGATTTGGTCTATTCTGTCGTCCAATTTTACAAGATGCAACATGGTTTCTATCATTATCCTCATCCCGATCTGGTCCATTCTCTCGTCCAATTTTACAAGATACAACATGTTTTCTATCATTATCCTCATCCCGATTTGTTCCATTCTCTCATCCAATTTTACAAGATGCAACATGGTTTCTATCATTATCCTCATCCCGATTTGGTCCATTCTTTTGTCCAATTTTACAAGATGCAACATGGTTTCTATCATTATCCTCATCCCGATCTGGTCCATTCTCTCGTCCAATTTTACAAGATGCAACATGGTTTCTATCATTATCCTCATCCCGATTTGGTCCATTCTCTCGTCCAATTTTACAAGATGCAACATGGTTTCTATCATTATCCTCATCCCGATCTGGTCCATTCTCTCGTCCAATTTTACAAGATGCAACATGGTTTCTATCATTATCCTTATCCCGATCTGGTCCATTCTCTCGTCCAATTTTACAAGATGCAACATGGTTTCTATCATTATCCTCATCCCGATTTGGTCTATTCTGTCGTCCAATTTTACAAGATGCAACATGGTTTCTATCATTATCCTCATCCCGATCTGGTCCATTCTCTCGTCCAATTTTACAAGATGCAACATGGTTTCTATCATTATCCTTATCCCGATCTGGTCCATTCTCTCGTCCAATTTTACAAGATGCAACATGGTTTCTATCATTATCCTCATCCCGATTTGGTCTATTCTGTCGTCCAATTTTACAAGATGCAACATGGTTTCTATCATTATCCTCATCCCGATCTGGTCCATTCTCTCGTCCAATTTTACAAGATACAACATGTTTTCTATCATTATCCTCATCCCGATTTGTTCCATTCTCTCATCCAATTTTACAAGATGCAACATGGTTTCTATCATTATCCTCATCCCGATTTGGTCCATTCTTTTGTCCAATTTTACAAGATGCAACATGGTTTCTATCATTATCCTCATCCCGATCTGGTCCATTCTCTCATCCAATTTTACAAGATGCAACATGGTTTCTATCATTATCCTCATCCCGATTTGGTCCATTCTCTCGTCCAATTTTACAAGATACAACATGGTTTCTATCATTATCCTCATCCCGATTTGGTCCATTCTCTCGTCCAATTTTACAAGATGCAACATGGTTTCTATCATTATCCTCATCCCGATCTGGTCCATTCTCTCGTCCAATTTTACAAGATGCAACATGGTTTCTATCATTATCCTCATCCCGATTTGGTCCATTCTCTCGTCCAATTTTACAAGATGCAACATGATTTCTATCATTATCCTCATCCCGATTTGGTCTATTCTCTCGTCCAATTTTACAAGATGTAACATGGTTTCTATCATTATTCTCATCCCGATTCTATCATTAGACCCAACTCAATTTGGTTCCTTCTCTGATCCAATGCTAAATGATGGAACATGGTTTCGGTATCTTTCTTTAAAAAACGCCTTCAGTTCCTCCCATGTATATACTTTTACTATTATCCACCTTAACTTCACATTTGCATACAATTTCAGAAATTAAACAATGGCCTTACAATGGATATTCGTTAGGTATTCTGCAATTACATTTTTTCTCAATATTTAATTCAATCCTATTATTATTAATCACTATTTTGTTTATTTTACCATTATTAGAACTCATTATTGTTTTACTTAGATTGGCAGCGTTCTTATTAATTATTTTACTTAATCTATTTTCTGGAAGGAAGTTATAATCAATTATTTTGTAAAATTCTTTACTGATATTATTTTGTATATGTTCACTGAAAGCTGGATTAAACCAGACCCGTTTTTTGTGTCTATTTCTCTTTCTTAATAGCATTATTGCTATCATAATCTTCTACATTATTTTTAATTTCATTCTTTTGATTCTTCTTATTATTTTTATACTTATTTTATTATTTAAATTTCTTCCTCCTTTCATCGCCATGTTATATGATATTGTGTAGTTTGTTCTGCTATCTTTAATACCCTTCTTCTTTATGTATTTGATCTTTCCTTGCTATCTTGATCTAGTTAAAACTTCGTTATAATCATTCTTATTCTTATTGAACATATTCTCATCTTTCTTCATACTCTTAAGATGATTAGATTTATAGTGAATAGTGTTTGGTTCGGTTTGTGATACGGTTCATAAGTATTGTTGTCACGATTAAGAGTTATATCCAAAAAATTCTCTACTTTACAATTGTAGTCTAGTGCTATTTCTAAGTTAAGTTAATTAAAGAATAGTTTAATTTTAGTCCCAGTTTTTTTCTATTATTCGACTTTGACTTTGATTTTATTGGTACATGAACAATGCTGGAATTTTAATATATTAAAATTTTGGTTTTTAAACAATATTAATAAGATATATATATATATATATATATATATATATATATATATATATATATATACCCCACGAACAAATTTAAATCTCAATGTATATACACACATATAATCGTTGCTTTTATTTATTTATTTTACTTATAAAGCAGGTATCTACAGACAAATGTTTCGCCGTATCTACAGCTCAACAGCGATGAGCAATAGTTATGGCAAAACACGTGTTTCAAGAAAATTATTTTATAAGTACAATATATATATATATATATATATATATATATATATATATATATATATATATATATATATATACTAGCAAAAGTATCCGTCGTTGACTGGGTTCAAAAACAGCCTACAGAAAATGGACTCTGATTTATGAAAGTATGATGGGTTATGAAAAGGAAGGGTTGTAAAGAGATAGCTTCGAATTTGGGGGTATCAAACCAAAGCAAAATATAATGAAAGTAAAAGTAAAATAGATAAACCCCATAATTTATTATACCATACCTGTTCACATTGAAACAGTTATCACAGTATTATGTGGATCTATATTAAAAAACTTGCTAAACTTTGTGACATATTTCGATTTTATGGACGTCAGGCGCAAACGAACACCCCATAATTTTATTATACCATATTTCTTCAAACTGAAACATAATTATCAAAGTATACTTACACAGATAGATATGAAAAGTCTTTATTAAAGTTTGTGCCTATTTCCATTCTATGGAGGCCAGGCGCGAACGCAGATCCCACACTTTTATTATACCATCCCTATTTAAGTTAAAACATACTTATCAAAGTATTCTTATGTACATCTATATCAAAAACACTTGTAAACGTTTTTTTTAATTTTTAAATTTTTTTATTTCCACCCTTTGTGGACCAGGCGCGTACGCAGCCCTCACAATTTTAATGAATCATCATTATGCAAGATCAAACATACTCATTCCTGTGTCTATATGTGATCAGTTTTCTATAATAGTCAACCATATAGGAGCCTATTCGTGACCAGACCACACACACACACACACACACACACACACACACACACACACACACACACACACACACACAGAGGCGTTCAGCTTTTTAATAAATAAATATATATATATATATATATATATATATATATTTAAATAAGGAAGTAGTCACCAACAATGTGTATTTTTTAACATTATTTTATTATTCCGTGTCTTGGTTTTTCATTGAGAATTATGTTTGGATCATTGTAATAATGTTTTTAAGTCATTGAAATCGTTTACGCGCGTTTCAGACGGTCTGTGATGCGTCTTCGTCAGAAATTATTTTCAAATGTGTAAAAATGGCGATTTTCGTAGTTAGTTTGAAGTTTGGAGTTAAAAAGGTTTTTTTTTACTTCGCTTTTTATATTTACTTTTTTACTAGAAAATATTTTGGATTTAAAGCTATGGAGAAATTGTCATTTTTAAGGAAATTTGTTACCAATCTATTATTTATGGAGATGTGGTATCTGTCTGTCGGAAGTCAAAACTATACTGTCAATTTCGCAACGATTTCTCTTGCATTCAAAATTCTCATCACAGCAAACGACTTATTGCACTTATTGCACTTTTTGGCCCAAGAATTTCTCGTATGAGTCTGATCTCAGTATTGTGTTGTCATAAATCTATATCTGATTGTCACGTGACAAAGGAGACTTAATTGGCTTATATCAATCTTTTTTTTTATTTATTATTTTATCAATTATTTGTTTTTAATAAAAAAAATTGTTGTTGAATTTTATTTTAATAAAAAGTAGATTTCTAGTAGACGAAAAATAAAATAAAATTATTCTTGAAAATAAAAATAAACCAAGCAACAACAAAAAACAAAACAAAAAAAAAACAGAATATTTACTAGACAAAACTTATTGGCATAGAGATCAAAGAGTGTTTTTTTATGGCTTCCATTTTGTACATGTTTTTTTTTTATTTTTATTTTTTTTAAACTTTTGGCGCTTTCTGATTAGAAAGATATTTATAGCAGCCATCAAATTAGTGACATTTTATTGTTTTCTTTAAAAACTGTTTCTCTGATGTTTTCGTTATAAAAAAAATCCAATATAAAATTCAAGTTAAAAAATATATTCTGTATTAAATCTTGTCTGTGATAATTAATTAATTTCTGGATTATCACATTTTATTTTATTAAAACAAATCTTTTTTTTACTTTTCTTCATCCTAAACAATGCATATTACTACTGAAGTCTGATGAGCTACAGTGATAGTGGCCAGGTTCGAACAGAAAGAGGGAAAACTGAATTGGGTGGGAAGTTGAGAGCAAGATGTTTGTTCACATTAGATTTAAATTCTGCATGTTGGTACAGTCGGAGAAGGTAAGAGCACAAGGATAATCTAAAGGCAAGCAATCTGAGGAAAAAGTCATTAGAGTATGATATCTACTGGCGTCTAAGGTACTTCTATGGTGAAGGGGTGTGATTTTGCTGCTATTTGAGACGTTTGGGAGTATTTACGTTGAAAGTGTGAAAGTGCATCAATATGGAGTATTCAAATTATTCGGACTACTATTCACATCTAGTCTGTTGAATTGAGACCAATTTCTATTCAAAGAAATCAGTTTCATTTTTGTGTTTAGAAAATTTTTTCGCTAAATCAAAATCCCCCACTTTCTAAATTATGTCTTTCCATTATTTTTAAGGTTGGAGAGTGAGTCTCCTTGCTGCTCCGGTTGCTTAGGGACTGGGTAGAACGTATCAGTCAAAAATTCGTTCTTAACAATCATCCCGACAGATACGGGGCCAGGAACTGGCTCCGTACCTATTGGACTGAGGTATGCCGCCTGGGTATTACGACCCTTCCAGGCCTTGCCACCCGACTTTCGGGTGGGACAAGTTTATCGCTTATATCCCGAGGCGCTCCTACCGAGAAATGCCGATGGGGATGTCCAGGTAATTTTTTACTAGGCCAGAGTGCTCCTCCTTTAGGGGCGCTGACTGGACATTCCCACTTTCAGAATTTGTATCACATCTTACTGAGGGAGGCAGCAAGTAATATATATACCCCCCGGATGCTACTCATGGAAGCGTTAGAACATTTAAAATCATTACTACAGTTTAACCGTATTAAATACTAATAAACTTCAATCAATGCCTGACTTGTCCACCAAGTTTTCGTCATGAATATCCAATATTCTTTATTTGATCGTCTGTCAGTGACAAAAAAACTTGGATACAGTGTGCAAAATTGTTAATAACTCTGATGCAAAGACTCTAGTATAAGTCCTAGTACTGATAAATATTATGAGAACGGAAGATAGTTTGAATGTGATTAAATGTCTCTGCCAAATCGGATACCTGGGAGCAACTTCTGATTGTAGACTCCAAAGACTCAAGTATAAGTCCTAGTACTGAGAAATAATAATAGGAAAGGGATATAGTTTAAAAATGGTTACATACTACCCCTTCTGCATGCTACTATCAGTGTGCATAGAATTTGTTAAGAAATAGGCCCCAAAATGGTACCTGATGACCTCTGGAAAACATATTAGTGGACTAGTATATTATTGATTCCCCACAAGAGAAGTGCTTACTACAAGAGGATAAAATGTGGGATTGGGGTGATAACAGTGCACAAGTCAGTAGTGGATCTATTGGATACGGAGTGTCATGTACAGGTAGAGAGCGACAAGGCAGTAGCCCACAGGCTTTCAAATTGGTAACGGTGGTGTGATGGGGGGGGGGAAGGCAGCACCCAATCATATCTATTTTTCTCGTAGTATAATTAGTACTCGGACTTATAATTGAATTTTCGAGCCATACAATCAACGAGTTGGCCCTAGGAATCATCCGGGCAACACTAGACCCCTGCATGCTATTATCAGTGAGAGAGGCCAGTGTGTCGTGAATTTTTGAAGGGATAGGCCTCAAAGCATTTTCTACTGATGCTCTCCCAGAGAAAGCTATTAGTGGACCCGTATGCAGGATTATCCACTGGTCGCACGCACGCACGCACGCACGCACGCGCGCGCGCACACACACACACACACACACACACACACACACACACACACACACACACGAGTTGTTTCTTCAAATGTACAATTCAAAAAAAAAAATCCAATCAGAATCTATAATCTGTAACTCATGCCAATCACAAAGGTGGCCATTCCACGATCAATTCTCTCTGGCCCGAGAAGCACGATGGATGAATGCCAGGAGCAAGTCTTGGAATACATTTTCCACAAGAAGAAATCGTTTTACAGATTAGCCCGATTTGACTACGCGTTTTTGTGATGTTTGGAATCAGAATACAGAAATAACTTGTCGGTCACTGGTGTGGAAAATGAAGAGCTTAAAAATAACGAAACAATTACAATTTGGATTCTATACTTTTTTGTGGGGGAGGAGGGATAGGTAGAGAAAAGGGGGCTCGGATTCTATGTCAAGGATTGAAAGAATTAGATTGTAGCAGCTTTTTGGGGAGAACGCAACTTACAGTGAAAAATCTCTGTGATTACTATGAACTTAAGTTACCTACGACAGCCTATCTTTTTTATGTTTTACTAGACAGCTCATGTCGTCGTCGTCGTCGTCGTCGTCGTCGTCGTCGTCGTCGTCGTCGTCGTCGTCATCATCATCATCATCATCATCATCATCATCATCATCATCATCATCATCAGGGAGGTAATTGTGGCTAAGTGGGAGACGACAAAGATTCACAACCTGGGTGTGCCAGGTTCGAATCCCTGCTTTCTATGAAAAAAAAATATGTTTACTTAGAAATGTTGGCAACCTTCACATAGCCCCTTTTCCGTAAGCGCACGACGTCTTTCTAGCAAAAGCTTCTAACTAGAAAGATATCAGAGAAACGAATGGCAACAATAAATATCTGATTCATATCTCACTACTGATGCAATTCTCTATCTATATAAAAGCCAAGTACGTCCAAGGATGGAATACTGTTGTCATATCTGGGCAGGAGCGGCCAAAAACAGCCTAACATGCCTTATAAACCGAATACACTTCTTGACGCCAACCCAGTGAAGTGATGAGAACTTTTATTAAGATACCAGCTCTAGTTGATTGCCTACCAAGGATATAGAGCACTTCAACTCTGATTCTTTCCTAAAACAATGATGGGTAGAGCACTCCGGTCGAAAAAATTGATGGGTTTTTTCTTAGTGTAATGTAATATCCTTCTGTTAAAATAATTGAGTGTTCTATGCTGTCAATATCGTAAAATATAAGCAAATGCGTTTTCCCACAGCAACAGGTACTACGCCTCTGAAACAGAGAGGAGCCAGAAATAATGACAAATAAAGAGTACCTCAATAATCCCTAATATGGAGATCATTAGATAGAGTTTTGTGTCATATCCGTAAATCGTAGGGGGTAGAGGGTTTGGGGATAGGGTAGACAGAAACAAAGGATGAAAAAATAAAATGATGGATTGAGGTAGGATCGAACCCCAGTGTTCAAGGCTGTTCAGTTTCCCTATTTAATTGCCTCTACACGAGGGCAGCGTCAGACTTAAAGTCAGTTTTTAACGTGGAGAAAATCCAGCTCACCCAAAAAGGAGCGCTCTGGATTGGGACTAAATGAATTCACCTCAGTCTAGAAGGATTTATGTTCACTAATCAAGGACAGAACATTTGCTGTACTATCAGAACAGAATTATTTATTTGCAAAACACGTAAAAAATACATCTTAAACATATTCTTGCCCATGACCAACGTAAATAAATGGCTGTTTAACTAAAAGTCACATGACCTGCTTACATCACAGAATAAAGTACAACGGACACCATACTAACTATTATGAAGGATGGTTATTTTCTGTTTTATTTAGCCAAAAGGTGAAACATCATACAATGCTGTTTTATATCTTGTCTAGGACCAGATTCAATCTTTGTAGTTAGTGACAAAAAAGGTTCTCAGAGAAATGGACGGACATAAAGCCTAATATTCAATATTTAAAGAACTATTTCATAATAAACGGTTATTGCAATCAACAAATAAAATTATAGATTAGACGTATATTGTTGTATTGTAGCTGGATTCTTGAAATCGGATAATTTAGAAAATATCAGATGTTATTCTCACACACATACATACTGGGCAGTGCCGAGTATCGTGTTCCGATTGCTGACCGAAATGACGTAAACCAAGAGAAACAAAGTTCGTTAACAAAGAAACAAACGCACATTTGGACCTCTTATGTCAATGTCCAAAACAAAGATAGAATGGAATTTGGTCAATAAAAATATAAGCAAAAGAAAGAAATAGTCGACAAGAGATAGACAGCCAACCCTCTCACTCTATCTTCTCCCTTTATCTCCCACTAGTACAAATACAATAAAGACAGCTGTTTTGCAAACTAGAGTTTGTCGGTTGTTATTAAAAATAATTATCTGTAAGCACGTGGATACAGTGCAGCTGCGAATTGGCTCGCAATCTAACAATATGAAAGTATGATTTTGCGTTGATTTCATAGCAAAAAATCTAACAGGTGTTTGGAGAAAATTCACAGCATACCTTATCGTATAAAAATCTCGGATTTTCACCAACGAATTTTGATGGAAATTCAAGAACATGTTACATAATGAAAGTTGCAAGTTAGAGTGAAGAGAGTGATTGACGGATGTCGGTTCAAAAATCGATCTTAGTAGATAAACAGCAATAAAAGGTATCATGGGAATAAAGGGACTTCTATCTCCTTCCTGACAGACACTCAAGTTCGGTGAACACACACAAAAAAAAGTTGCTGTCTTCAAAACAGAACAAAACAAATACATAGAGATGAGGACGAATGCACAATATTAACTTATTAGAGTGTTACCCAAAAAACAATAGCTTGTCTCACAGAGTAATCTAGTTTTTTTTTGCATTCAACCATGATGCCGGCTGATGCAACGTTTACAAATGACTAAGTAAGGCTTATTCTTTAGAGGAAATCAAAAAATTTGAATATATCATACTGTTTACATTGTTTTTCTCAATTTTGTCCCATACTTTTGGACGTTCTTATTTGTAAAATAAACAAATAATTGTTATAATTCTTTTTCTATCCTTTACAAATAATTCAAATTTTAATATGCTATTATGGATGATAACGACTACCAGTTGTCAAAATTTCAGCTTTTCACAATTATTATTTCTAATAAATATTAGGTTTTAAAATGTTGTCCCTTAGTTTTGGACGCTACTATATATATATATATATATATATATATATATATATATATTTAAATGAAAGAGACGTTTTTTTTGTATATTTACGACTTTCTAATCGTTTCCAACTGCCTGATGTAATCGCCATGTTTGTTGTAAACCCGAGTATTTTCAATCCTCCTAGATTCATCTAACTGATTTTGAACAATTTATATATATATATATATATATATATATATATATATATATATATATATATATATATATATACATATATATATATATATATATATATATATATATACTAGCATGAGTGCCCGGTGTTGCCCAGGTATTTGGAGATGTATGTTGAGCAAAAAAAAATGTGGTCAATTTTTTTAACTTTGACCCCTATTATAACCCCTTAAAATTTATTGTTATGGGCTCAACTTAGGTTATTAAGTTAGATCCATGTCCAATGAACCTAGAATTAAAATTTCAAGTGTTTAGAGCGAAAATTGTCGGAGGAGTTTGGTAGAGTTCTCAAAGGTCAAATCGTTGAACTTTTACCGCTTAATCGCAAAATTTCTGGCCGAAAACCGATCACATCGATTTTCCCAAATCTCAGTATCCTGTATATCAAATTTCGATACTGTAGACTTAAAATTGACAGAGTTATTGCGTAGGGAGATGTACACACACAGACACACGGGAAGACAGAGAGACACTTTCACGTATATATATATATATATATATATATATATATATATATATATAAGATGTATCGAGACACAGGAATTGGTATGTTTGATCTTGCATAATGATGATTCATTAAAATTGTGGGGTCTGCGTACGCGCCTGGTCCACAAAGTATGGAAAGAAAAAAATTAAAAATTAAAAAAAAATAACGTTTACAAGTGTTTTTGATATAGATGTACATAAGAATACTTTGATAAGTATGTTTTAACTTAAATAGGGATGGTATAATAAAAGTGTGGGGTTTGCGTTCGCGCCTGGCCTCCATAGAATGGAAATAGGCACACACTTTAATAAAGACTTTTCATATCTATCTGTGTAAGTATACTTTGATAACTATGTTTCAGTTTTAAGAAATATGGTATAATAAAATTATAGGATGTTCGTTCACGCCTGACCTCAATAGAATCGAAATATGTCACAAAGTTTAACAGGTTTTTTTTTAATATAGATCCACAGAATATTGTGATAACTGTTTCAATGTAAACAGGTATGGTATAATAAATTATGGGGTTTATCTATTTTATTTTTACTTTCATCATATTTTGCTTTGGTTTGATACCCCCAAATTCGAAGCTATCTCTTTACAACCTTTCCTTTTCATAACCTATCATACTTTCATAAATCCAAGTTCATTTTGTGTAGGCTGTTTTTGAACCCAGTCAACGACGGGTACTTTTGCTAGTATATATATATATATATATATATATATATATATATATTTTTTCGAATGCAGTCATAAACGTTGGTTTAAATTTGATAAATATAAACCACCTTAAATCATTAATAAGTAACATTTTTAATGATTTAAGGTGGTTTATATTTATCAAATTTAAACCAACGTTTATGACTGCATGCGAAAATAAGTTCCTCTCTTGAATTTAATAGGGTGGTTCTATTTTTTATATCTTCATATTTTAAAATTTTTAGGGTCTCTTTTGTACACAGTGCACAGAATTTATCTCCTTGTTTGTATGCTTTGTAAGACCCTATTATTTGCCATTTCAAATTGAAAGAAATATTGTTATCCTTGAGTCGCCAAATATGCTTGGATAGGGTAGTTTGGTTTAACAGGGAGTGATTTTTAAATGAATATTTGTGCGTTGAAATCCTATGTTTTATTAAGCCAGATGTGGAACCAAAATATATTGCCTCTTGTTTAGTGTAATTATTTTCTGGTAGATTAGGTGTTGGATTATTATATGGTGGGTTGGTTTGTATTTGATTGGTAGATTGGTTAAAGTTGGTGTCATTATTTAATCGGGTGGTTGAGTTATGGTTGCTATTAAATTCATTTAGATTTGGGGGTTTTGATACTGTGCAGCTATAGACTACATTTTTTATTTTACATGAGCCTTGTAGGGGACATTTATTTTTTCTTCTACAGTTACAGCCTGCTATATTTTGTATAATTGTATTTTGTAGCTTATTAATTTTTTTATTGTTAGAACTAATTATTTTTTGATGAAGGTTTGGCATAGTAGAGTAAGACTCTTTGATTGTATTCTTATTGAATATTTTATTATATCTATGATATATCTATGATATCAAATATTTTATTATATCTAAAATATTCAAACGATCGTACAAATTATTGATTTTGTTGTTGTTCCTTCCTGTGCAACGGATTTTTAATTTAATTCTAATTTGAATTTTAAATTATCATTCACATTACTAAATACACACACACACACACACACACACACACACACACACACACACACACACACACACACACATATATATATATATATATATATACACATTATATATATACATTATATATACGTACATACATATATATATACACATTATATATATACAATATATATACGTACATATATATATATATATATATATATATATATATATATAGGTAGGTATACATATATACACACACATCTATAAATATACACATAAACGCATATATGTGTGCATATATATATTTCTGAAAGAGACAGTATCGATATTAACTTCTGCAAAAGGAAATGGAGCTGTAAAAAATGTACCGAAATATTAATATGCTGGAGAATGAGATAGACGTTTTTTGCATGAAAACTAAATATTTGCATCTTGAAATGTAATTATACTGTTTTTTTATGCTCTCTTGTTATATTTGACATGCATTGAGGTTCGAAACAAAAAGGATTGGTATGCACAAAGATTGTAACATAAGTGTAAAAAATATATTTTACTAAATCCATCCATCTATATATGTATCTATGTATGTATGTATGTATTTATCTATCTATCTATCTATCTATCTATCTATCTATCTATCTATCTATCTCCTCTCTCTCTCTCTCCATATATATATATATATATATATATATATATATATATATATATATATATATATATATATATATATATATATACTTCAGAATAATTTACGTTCACCATAGATTTTACCACGCAATCTTAATCTACAATTTTCATATCCTTTTCTTCAAATCCTCTTGCTACATGACTTCTGATTAATTAATTATTTTGACCTTGCCTTTCCATGTCTCACTGACTTTAGCAAATAGGGTACATACCTTTATAAATATTTGCTAATATTTTCTCCTCTAATGAGATGGTAGACATCGAACCCCTATAGATTAAGGAGATTAAATTTCGAAAGTACTCTTTGTCTTGCTTAGAATAATAAAAATCTTGGAAACTCAAACACTTCATTTCAAAAAGGGTTTTTTGAAATTCATTGATTCACTAAAATTAATATATATATATATGACTACTTCATTTAATCAGAGAAATTAATATACGAAAGTATAATTTTATGCGTAAACTAAGTATTTACTTCAACAGTGTTCAATGCATAGGTAGAGCTAGCTAGTAAGTTAGAAAAATGTATGTGGCAATTAAGCTACACAGAATATTCCGCGTTTCATCCACACTAGGATTCGTCAGGCTTATGCATAAGCCTGACGAATTCTGTGTGGATGAAACGCGGAATATTCTATGTAGCTTAATTGCCATATATATTTTTCTAACTTACTATATATATATATATATATGTGTGTGTGTGTGTGTGTGTGTGTGTGTGTGTGTGTGTGTGGAATAAACTTCTACATTCTGTTGTACGATGATAATGACCTTAGTTATCGAGCAGTGTGTATAATAATCGGATATTATAACAAACAAATTTAAATAAAAAGCATAAATGTCGAACAAAGAACTAAGAGGAAAAATAAAACCATGGAAGTAGTTTTCCTACAACAACTAAACGATCAAGAATGGACGGTCACCGTCGATTATCGACCACATGTTAGGCTATTTTATTATTAGGAAAACGCCAGCGGTTGTGCACCTGCCTGGCTGACCTCGATCTGGCCGCCCTTTTGGATTTGTAGTTGTTTGGTCGAGTAAAAGAATTCTGTTTTATAGTAATAATCCAGGCAACAAGCGGATCAAGTATCAAGTGTTGAAAACAGTTGCAATGCGAAATGAAAGTTGTTGCTAAGCGGCTCCCAAATAGGAAATTATGACACTAGAGTAAAAAAATGAACACACACACACACACACACACACACACACACACACACACACACACACACACACACACATATTTCCCCAAAACCTCTGGCCTCGATGGAAGGGTGATACTAAAACTTGCTGCTTTGGTTTTAAATGATCCGCAATAACAGACTTGATTCCAAATATTTCTCGTCTGTTATATCTCCCCTCTTTTGGAAATATGAATATCTCCACTATCAAATAATCCTTATGCGCTGTGAAATTTGCTTTTCTCTCTCTCTCTCTTTCTCTCTCTCTCTCTCTCTCTCTCTATATCTATCTATATATCTCTCTCTCTCTATCTATCTATATATCTCTCTCTCTCTTTCTTGTTTCTTTCCTTTTAGTTTTTCTTTCTCATCTTTCCCCTCTTTTCCTTTTTTCCTCTAAGGTTGTTTTCCTCTGTGTTTTTTTTTTATTTTGATAAAAACCTTAACCCCCTTTTTTCCGTCTTCTTTATGTATCTTCAATACCGTTGTCTTTTTTATTCTTAATGACACGGGATGTTACTTTCCGACTTTTTTTGTGTGATTGTTAATCCCTGAATAATTTTCATTACGAACTAAACTCTTACATAAGCAAGATCCCCTGAAGAGGTCTCTAGTTACTTGTAACTTGCCGACTGAAACATGCTTATAATTGTGTAGCGACACTTTAATGCATATGCAAATCAAATAAAAAGTGTATATATATATTTATATATGTATGTATATATATACATATATTTATATATATATGTATATATATACATATATATATTTATGTATATATATATTTATATATATATGTATATATATACATATATATATATATTTGTGTATATATATATTTATATATATATATATATATTTATAAATATATATATAGTCTTATTTGAAGTATTCCGAATTTTACTGGGTTTATATAATTCAGTAATCGTTCATATGCCAATAAATTTTAAGCGAAAAAGAGATGACTTAAACTGTAAGCT
Organism: Euprymna scolopes; assembly: GCF_053919585.1. Classification (NCBI taxonomy): domain Eukaryota; kingdom Metazoa; phylum Mollusca; class Cephalopoda; order Sepiida; family Sepiolidae; genus Euprymna; species Euprymna scolopes. The sequence goes on from NC_136518.1 coordinate 54,145,145, forward strand.
ACAAAATTATCATATTTCATAATTGAGTATTCATATATTGTTTTAACAAAAACCAAAACTTCAAAGAATGGGTTAATAGCAACAAATAGTGTATTTCATCGTTAGTTACAATTGTTTTAAGACTATTCGGACAAATTCAAATATTATGTCGTTTGAAAATTTTCACAAGAACAGCCTTTCTCCCGACTTATTGAATAAAAAACGCTTCAACAATAAAACATTATGGAACCTATTTCCCTTTTTAGGAAAGGAAAACAAGCGAAAATATTTTACCTATATCGCATCCTTGCAAAGTTTTTTTTTCATTTTTATACAATAAATCTGAAGAAAGGCTGTTCTTGTGAAAATTTTCAAACGACATAATGTTTGAATTTTTCCGAATAGTCTTGAAACAATTGTAACTAACGATGAAATACACTATTTGTTGCTATGAACCCATTCTTTGAAGTCTTGGTTTTCGTTAAAACAATATATATATATATATATATATATATATATATATATATATATGTATGTATATAGTAATAAAATTAAGCTGAAAACTAAATTTTCGATGCTAAGGCAAACCTATCTACATAATATATATATATATATATATATATATTATATATATATACATATATATATGTGTGTGTGTGTGTGTGTGTATTATTTATATATATTTCTTGTTTTTATTAATTTTTTCTGTCTCTTCTCTCTTTTATGCCATCATTTTTCTTCTCCCACAATAACTTTTTTTTCAAATTCTAATCTAAATATTTTTCCCATTTCTAATCTGAATGTTTTCAAAGTCAGTGTTGCCTTTTTATTTTTATGTCTGTAAAATGCCTGCTTTTTCTCCTCTGCTTACGAGAAGCATTTGGCTTCGAAATGCCCTGGCCTGAAGAGGTTTTGGACATTCCCTTTACTGTAACTCTTATTGACTTGATAATGTAATAAAGTTTCTATGTAACTTTACTCTTTAACTTATTTTCTCTCTGTGCTGTGTCTGTTTCTCTGTCTGTCTCTATGTCTCTGTCTGTCTCTTTCTCTCTCTTTCTTTCTCTCTCTCTCTCTCTCTCTGTATATATATATATATATATATATATATTTATATATATAGCCTGACGAATCCCTTGTAGGATCAAATGCGGAAAATTCTGTGCAGCTTAATGACCATATATATTTTAAAAACATACTATATAGCTTTACTCACGTATTGACAACTGTTGAACTAAATACTGAAAATAGATATGTAAAACTTAATATAGTGACATAAATTAATATATATTAGAAGCCTTGACTGTCGTACGGGCGGTCGGGTTTCGATCCTGACTTGAGGCAGTTGCCTGCCTAGCCGCACTGATGAGCTGTGACACAGCGAAACAGTACTGTATGTGGATGACTACAATGCTCCTCATCTTGAGTTGATTATATTGAGAAGTGATACACGAATTACCATTAGCGTATTAAGCGATGCTCTTTGTGCAAACAAATCGAGCTTAGGTATTTCGGACGATGTCAAAACATCGTTAATTCACAGCCCGCACAGCAGCCGCCAATTAGGGTAATGGTTAGAAGCCTTGACTGTCGTACGGGAGGTCGGGTTTCAATCCTGACTTGAGATAGTTGCTTGTCTAGCTGCACTGAGGAGTTGTGATACAGCGAAACAGTACTCAGTACTGTATGTGGATGACTATATATATATATATATATATATATATATATATATTTGAAATAAAATCTCATTATGTTTGTCAAAAAGTTTGTTTATTGATTATAGGAGGAAAAGATTGATTCGGTACAAATATATATATAAAAGGTCCGCAGTGCATGTGTTCTTAGTTTTACCTTAGTACAAGCACTCGTCAGTGTTAAGATATGCACAAAATATTTTCATTATCACCATATGCCACACACAAGCTATATACTCAAATTTAATCAGTACAAATAACACGTAAGTTTTAAAGTAAAATTATTTTAATTTATGCACTAACCTTAAATATTCATTTTTGTTCTCATTTTCTTATTTGTAATATTATTTTAATTGTTTATTTAAATTTATTTTTATTTTTTTCATCCATCCAAGTGATATATAATTGAATTTATTTTGTTTATTAAATTGTTAGGTGAAATTAAAGGTTACTTAAAAAAAAAAAAACTAGTTCCATGTAAAAATAAAATGGGTTTCTAAACAATAACCTTATTATTTCAGTATGATACGTATTGTGAATATACACCAATTTATTTTATCATTTTTAAAATAATGATTTATGTAATAAAAAAAAAATCCTGGGTAAGGCCGGCTACATAATGCTGCCTATTAAACTTTCTACTTTTTATATTATGCTAGTTTGGAATAGATGAAAATGTTGATTAAACCTTTGAAATGTATTTTTCTGATTTTCTTTTAATTTTTTTTTGCCCTAAAATTCCGTTTATTACTTGAAGCTAGTGCGCAGCATCTTTTACGTCGAAAGTGGCGAAATACACAGGTGTGTGTGTCACACAAGCGATACAATAAAAAATGTATTTCTCTCAAAATCGAAATAAAAATAAAAAATCCTTTGAAATGAAAAAAAAGGCAGTCATTTTTTTTTTACTTACATCTTTACTTATTCCAAACTCCATCTTATGCTTCCACTTAACCTTGCCTGTATCCGCGTGTGTCCATGGTAGCCATTTTTTTTTCAAATCAATAAGAAAACACTTTCATACTTACTAATGTAGCTCAATAATAAAGAGCCCCTTTGAAGGTGTTCGAGCTCCCCAAATTTCGAAATCTTTTCTTTTTTCTTTTTACATTTTCATCCTGAATAAGGCACGGCGCCACTTTAATGCACGGAACTAATATCAGGGACATAAGTTGCAGGGATACTATGTAGGGAGTTGAGCAGCAAGATGTCTGTTCACATTACACTTGAACTTCTGCATGTCAGTACAGTTGGGGAAGCAGGAAGCAGGAACGCGGAAGGGAATTCCAGAGTGTAGCAGTTCTGGGGAAGAAGCTATTAGAGTAGAAGGCATTTTTACATCTAGGGATTTCTAAAGTGTAAGGGATGAGACTTTGCTGCTTGTTGTGTTTGACGGAGGTATTTACGTTGAGGGAGCACAGGGTGTGTAGTTCGTCGGAGCATCGACCATTAAACTATTTATAAAATAGAGGTTGAAGCCTAGATGACAGTTCAAGTTCTATCAGGTTGACAACTGTCTTTTGAATCCTGTGTCTTATACCCAACTTTCTTTGTACTAGAACAGAGATTCTCTTATTTTAACTTTTTAAAAAATTTGTTCAAACAAGGGATGGATTATCTGACTGGATGCCAGAATCACCTTATTCTCATACATTTCAACCAAATGATCTTTTTAAGATTCTAACCGTCCACTTTAAGTGCAGTTGCTTTAATCTCTCTTGCGCTAGATGTACCGGATATATTTGTAAAGTAATTTTTAGAATTCTTTTTTCATAGATCGAGTTGCAACTATACTTACTGGAATGATAGAGATGTTCTTAAGATTCCAGTTAGTTTTTCTGGTATTTCGTTATCTTTTCTCTCTCAGATCTGTTTACACCAGCATCATTGAGGACACTAACTTCTACAAAGGTTGATTCTTTCTCCTTCTTGTTCCATATAACTATGTCAGGTTAAATAGTTTTTCTTTGGTTTC
>NC_136518.1:54153792-54168792 GCF_053919585.1 Euprymna scolopes
CTGAGTTCTATTATATATATACCGCTTCCTTAAGTCTTGACAGACTATTGATACACCTTGTAAGGGTGCCTGTGCGTGAAATTTTTGTGACAAAAGTTGCGGAATATCCAACCACACCTCTCCTGAATCGACATTGTTAAATACCAGTAACAAGTGGAGGTCCAGGACGACTGGAAACAAATGCCGAGATAAGGGGAAAGCACATACAGCGCCTAGAATTCCCAACTGGTCACCCATCTGATACTAGCTAGGCTTAACGTTGCTTAACTTCGGTGATCTGACGAGAATCAGTGTGTCAACGTGATTATGCCGTCTATATATATATATATATATATATATATATATATATATATATACATATATATATATATATATATATATATATATATATACATATATATATATATATATATATAACTACTTAATTTACTCACATAAAATTAATATACGAAGGTATAGATTTATGCGTAAACTTTAAGTATTTACTTCAAAAGTGCCCAATACGTGGGTAGAGCTAGTTAGTAATTTATAAAATATATATAAGCCTGACGAGTCCTAGAGTGGATGAAACGCGGAATATTCAGTGCATCTTAATCGCCATATATATATATATATATATATATATATATATATATATATATATATATATATATATATATATGTGTGTGTGTGTGTGTATGTGTGTGGTATGTGCATGCATATATATATGTGTGTATAATATATATGTATACATATATATTATATTTATGTATATATATATGCATATATATATATATATATATATATATATATATATATATATATATATATATATATATATATATACTAGCAGGGAAACTCTACGTTTCCTGAGAGTAAATGAAGATCAATAAATATTTCACACTTCCAATTCTTTTATTGTCATCGATATCGGTGAAATTGCCTATTTTCTAATCAAATCGATTAATTGCCTGCTCTAGTCAGGGACGCACCACGGTGCATAATAAGGAAGCTTTACATGCCTCTCCATAGTGACTTAGTTCATAATACATTGACACCTACATTGCATTATCCCAAACCTACGGATGATTTCATAAAATAATTGTTATATATTCTTATATATAATTGCTTGAATTGAAGTTTACAAATTAAGAAAATGCAAAAATCAAGTAATATTGTTGAGTTGTGTTCTAAACAGAAACATTCATTTCGATCCGCTTCATAAGATATCTCATTTCCGACGCAATCCTCTACCTGTATAAGCGCCAAATAGGTCCTGGGCAGGAGCTGCTCGGAGCTGCTCGGAGCTTCCTATCCTTCTTGGAGTTTAAAACTGGCTTTAAAACCTTGCAGGTGATGCTCTTTTCTCTCCCCTGCAGCCTCTTTCACACAGAACAGACGTTGCGAGCCTTCTTTTATCTATCGCTATTTTCGTGGCAAGTGTTCATCTAAGCTTTAACCTATGCTCCCACTTGTCAAACCGCCACAAAAAAAAAACACTCGTCATGCTGCAACCACTATCAACAATTTTTCCCACTCTCTATCTGTGCCGAAATCTAAACGCAAATTTCATGAACACAGCTTCTTTCCTAGAACTCCCTGCCTGTGGAATTTTGTTTCGCTGGTCTACTTTCCACCTGATTACAATATGGTCGTCCTCGAGTCAAATATAAACAAGTTCTTGTCGAGCCGTCTCCTTAAATAGTCAAACTATACCCAATTTCCACCAATAACAATTACTACATCGTTGCTTCGTTGAAAACCGTACACACATTAACTTTTATTTTCGAGTGGCTTTCAGGCATGGATAAGTGGTGACTCCCTTGTAAAAACATCACTAAGAATGCGCTTTCTTTTTCAATGAAACACATAGCTCAAAGCCTGTCAAAATAACACTTGAATTCTTAAAGAGCAGTAAAAATTACATTTTAATCTTAACCTACAATTTATCAGACCATATTTACCTTATCTTATTTAATAGCTATTAAAATCTATATATTAATACGATAGCGTGTATGTTATTTAAGTATTTATTTTCTGTGTCACGCTTATATCCGAGTCGTTTAATTGTTATTTTTTAATTTTTTTTTTTTACATAGGGCTCACCACTTACCAAGGCCCAGAAGTCACTCGGGGATAAGGGTTTTTGCGTGTACAGTAACAATGGGATTGTGTTGTAGTATTCGTTAGGATTGGAGATTTGATAAAGTGTCATTACTTAAGGGGACGGTTCATGAGGAATTTGTTTATGTTGGACTTGAAGACATCCAAGTTAAAGTCAGGCGGGAAACAGGCAAGCGGCAGAGAGCAAGCGGTTGTGGACTTACCAAATAATTTTTCCAAGAATTCTTCATAAGTTTTGGTTTCGGTTTCGATTATAGCTGATGGCATTTTAGTAATCTATTTTTTAATAAATAATTTTATACAGGATTCTTTAAAGTTTTAGTTTCGTTTATGATTATAGCTGAAGGGACTGAAGTTATATATATATATATATATATATATATATATATATATATATTCAAAGTTTTGGTTTCAGTTTCGATTCAAGTTGATGCACCCAAGTCATATGGATATATTTTTATTAATTTTGTAAATCGCAACTTTCTAATATCTAAAAATCGATAACACATTAACTCTATAACAATATATACAAAATCTGCAAGAATTAAAATATCATATTTAAGCGCATTTTTATGACCGGGCTATGCCGGGCGTTCCTACAAGCTTAGATAAATACTTTTGCAGTTTTAACAATCTTCTTGGCCTTTTGGTCAAGATCAAAGTGTAGTATCTGTTCCGACAGATACTGCAGGCTATGACTAGCTATGACTAGCTATGACTAGCAAAGACCAGATGTGGGGGCAACCCCACATGCCTGACCTTTAACCAGCTCCCATTTCCCACCTCACGGGAGCTGGTCCCCTTTTTCCCTTCCCCCTCCCTTCACTCCTCACATTAAAAATTGGCCTTGTGCCTAATTTGCTCGGTGGGGGAGCAAATAAATATCATCTGTTCTTCAGATGCTGCACTTCTATTTCTTGTTCTCTTTCGGTGGAGGAGAAATCCTTCACGATTGAGACAATTTTTATTTTTGTACCTTTTCTCCACGTTAAAAAACGACCCTGGTGTCTAACTCTGTCCCGTGGGGAGGCATAGTAAATAGGTACAATAATATCAGAGCATCTCCATTTTCACTGAACATCTACAGAATGCCAACATCAATATATTACATATGAATGAGTTCCCCTAAGGAATTTCCACATGTCCTGCTAGTTATATTTATTATTATTAGTAGTAGTTGTAGTAAAAGAGGAACTCTGATCAAACATCTTAACTCTGGGGAAGGGAAACTGATACAAGTCGCCATATAGTGGTTCGTCTGCAGAAAGCAAAGTGACGAGATTAGCAGTCCAGGAACAGAGCACACATGCAAACTGAGACTCTCACTCATGCATTGACCTCTATCAACACTCCAACCAATCAGACAACGCGGATTATACTCGAGGTCAACCCTCATTGGTACAGTCTCTTTTTAACTGTGTCGTTACGAGGACAGAGTTAGAGAGAAGCTCTGTTTTTAATGTGGACAATTGGAATGATAGTCATCATCAATCCTGACCAACGGAAGACTGCATAACTCCCTATTTTTTTGACTCCCCACGAGGGCAGTGTTAAATACAAGGTTTGTTTTTAATGTAAACAACTGGGATGATACTCATGGTTGACACTGACTAATGGAAGCCTACGTACAGTACGTATTTAATTGATTCCTCACGAGGTCAGAGTTAGACACAAGACCAGTTCTTAAAGTGAGATGATACTTATACTACACAATGAGTTATAGAGACCTTTATACACTTCTTTCCTTTCCACTTGCCTCCCCACGAGGGCTTAGTTTGACACAAGGTCGGTTTTTAATACATAAAACTGGGATAATACTCATGGTAAACCCTGGTAAGAGTCACATATACTTCCTATTTAATTGCTTGCCCATGAGGGCACGTATAATATATCGTGGACGTGCGTATGCAAATGCATTCGAAATGACATTACCGGTAGGGAAAAATAAATGATTTACAGGGGAGATCACGTTAGAGACGGGAAGAACGTTCGAGATCACGTTAGAGGCGTGGATGACGCTAAAGAATATGATCACGTGAGAGACATTACAGCGGTAAATGAGAGAATGAAAAAAATAAATGTCATTATACAAAAAAAAGGCGATTAAAGTTCTTTTTTATTCTTTGTCTATTTTGCGACTGAGGCCACTACGTGTTGATTCCTGGATAATGTAACACAGATTTAGACACAAAGCCAGTTTTTAATGGGAACAACTGGGATGATACTCACGGTCGACCATGGCTGACAGATGCCTACATACACTCCCTATTTAATTGCCTCCCCACGTGGGCATATTTAGACACAAAGCTAGTTTTTAATGTGGACAACTGAGTTGATACATATGGTCCAAACTGACCAACAGAGGCGTACTAGTAATACTCATATCACTTATGCTAACACCTTACACACCAACACGTGAGACAGATCAACGAAACGATGTCTCAAAAGAGAAATGTGACAGACTGATAAATGAACGGACAGGCAGAGCCCCCCGTAAGATGTGAGGTTGCATATGAAAATGATTGAAACCAACACCACATGTGATTGTCAAATAAAAAAAGTTAATTAAAATTTTCAGATATCCAAACTTTTTTTTTTTTTACAGAGGATGCTTTATCTTTTATTTTGGTTTGAAGTATTTTTGATATAAGAAATGAATAGAAATTTAAATAATTAGTAAAATTAAGTGTGATTAAAAGTTTGAAAAAAATATTATTGAAAATTTCTTTGTAATGTTTGCATCAAAGTTTCTGCTTGAAAAAGAAAAAAAAACGACAGATTTGTTTACATCTAATTAGTTCTGACTTACAAGAACAATTACCTTTCTCTCACCAACGCGCGCGCACACACACGCGGGCACGCGCATGCGCGCACACACACACACACACATATATATATATATATATATATATATATATATATAAAAGTCAATTCGTTTATACAAACAAATGGCTACATATGTGCATACATGTTTCTGTAATAATTTCGATATCATGGCCTGACGACGTGACATTTCTGGAACGGGAAATTACAAAAACATGTATACACATATGTAACCGTTTGTTTGTATGGACGAATTTAATTTGATATAATATGCTCTGTTTTACGCATTGGGCACTTTTTTGATAGACACATGTTTGTTTCAGTGGATGTATTTCTAGGAAACAAACCCAAACTACCATAATATATATATATATATATATATATATATATATATATATATGTATGTATATATATATATATATATATATGTATGTATATATATATACATATATATATATATATATATATGTATATATATATGCGGACATGTCTTAATGGAATCTCAGTTTAGAGAGCCCCACTTGATCAAAGCGAAAAAAAGAAATCACACACACACACACGCACACACACACACACACACACACACATACACACACACACACACACACACACACACACACACATATATGTTGGCGTCCTTCCGTTTAGATAGAATCGCTCCCGAAGGTTGTCATGAGTGGTGGTAGTTGTTGCTGTGACTGAGCCGACCGATGCGCGAGGGGCAGATTCTGTTGCACATCCCGCAGGGATACCCTCTGTCATGCTCTACCGATGCCGCTGCTGCTGTCCTTTTTGCGCTTGTCCCTCTTTTCCTCCAACTGTTCATTTTTTCTCTCCTCACTCAGCCGGACACATTTCTTGACTTTAACCCCCCCCATCAGGAGTCACGGTCTGCAGCATAGTATTCGAGGTTAACAGAGTTGATGTTGCCGGTGTTATCTGTTGGCGGCTGAGAGCTCGGCATACAAGATGTCTTTTTAGATTCGGCCATCCTGCATGCGGACGACGTGCCCTATATATATATATATATATATATATATATATATATATATATATATATATATATATATATATATTGCAAAGGTTTACTCGGTTGAGGAGAAATTCATAAATAAAAAACATGGGGAATATTTTTTTTTACAAGGTGGTCACCACTTATCAAGGCCCGGAAGCCACTCAAGGATAAGGGTTATTGCAAGTACAGTACGTTAGTGTGGAGATTTGATGAAGTGTTAACCTAAGGGGGCGGTTCATTAGGAATTTGTTAACGTTGGACTTGAAGACATCCAAGTTGTAGTCAGGTGGGAAGCAGACAGACGGAACAGAGTTCCACAGGCGTGCAGTTCTAAGAAAGAAGCTTTGTTCACGGAATCCACGTTTTGATTTAGGCACAGATAAAGAGTGGGGGAAATTTTTCACAGTGGATTCAGCTATTAAATCATCAGGCCAATAAGGACGAAGTTGAGAGGAACGTGGAAAAGAACCTCTTTAGACTATGGCATTTCGAAATGATTGTAATCAGAAGAAGGAGGAAACCGGCATTATAACGCTATATAAGGGTATACATATAAAACCCGGCTTGTGAAGGTTTATTTCCCCATCTCCCATTTTTTTCTTCTTTTTTTTTTTCAATTCTAATCTAAATACTCTTAAGCCGTTTTTATATACCGATCTTGTGTTATAATGCCAGGTTTTCGCCTCTTCGGATGAAAAGCATTTAGCTTCGAAATACCATGGCCTAAGGTGGTTATTTTCCACTTACCTCTCATGTTCGTCCTAATTGATCTGAGGATTTAATGAAGTTATATATAATTTTTATTCCTCATCTTTTTAATTCAATTTATATATATATATATATATATATGTTTGTGTGTGTGTGTGTGTGGGTGTGGGTGTGTGTGTGAGTTGGTGGTGAGACGACAATAACTTTGGCAGTTGATAGAGACGTTGAATCGCTACAGTTCCAGGTGAGAATTGTCTGATGATAGCGGTCTAAATCTTACCCAAAGTCGGCCAGAAGATTAGTTGGCCAAAACGTGGTGAGACGACAACAACTATGGAAGGCAGTAATTGCTGAAGATACAGTTTAAGATTCAGCATTCTCATCCCATCGCGGTTAACAACCTGAGGAATGGTTAGCCATTCCAGAGGAATGGTTAGCGGAAACGTTGTGAAAAAAAAAACTATAGAGATGAGGATAGTAGTTCGCAAATAGATAAATAAATAAAAATATACAAATTTCTCATCTCAAAAAGAATTCCAATAATTAAATAATATCTATATATGGACATTGTCTGAAGATAGCGGTTTCAATCCTACCCAAATCGTGCCAGAGGTTTACTTGGCCAAAACGTGGTGAGACGACAACAACTACGGATGGCAGCGATTGCTGAGAATGCAGTTAGGAGATCCGAAGTTCCTATCCGTCGCGGTTACCACCTGACAAAGGCCAGAGGAATAGTTGGCCGAAACATCGTGAAACAACAATAACCAATAAAGATGAAAACAACAACTAATAAAGATGAGAATAATAGTCGGAAATAAAAAAAAAAGATTAATATATATAATGCTCATCTCAAAAATGAATTCCAATTAAGGAATAATATATATACCAATCGGTATGGACCCGACTATGGAAGATCAGATAATAAATAAACGTGGATTATAAGATCAAAGAACTCAACCTTGATCGCCCTTCGGGGCCCGTGGCGCAGTTGATAGAGACGTTGAATCTCTACGGTTCCAGATGGACATTGTCTTAAAATAACGGTTTCAATCCTACCCAAAACGTGCCAGAGGTTTACTTGGCCAACACGTGGTGAGACGACAACAACTACGATGGCAGCGATTGCTGAGAATGCAGTTAGGAGACTCGAAGTTCCTATCCGTCGCGGTTACCACCTGACGAAGGCCAGAATAAGTGGCCGAAACGTCGTGAAAAACAAAAGCCAATAAAGATGAAAACAACAACTCAGTACCCTGTATATCAAGTTTCGAGTCTGTAGACTAAAAAATCACAAAGTTATTGTGTAGGGAAATGTACACAGACAGACAGACATGTTCACTTTATATATATATATATATATATATATATATATATATATATATATATATATATACGTATGTACAGATGTGGTAGCTTCCTTCAGTCTTAACACACTATGGGTACCCACTGTAAGAGTGGCTGTACGTGGAACCTTTGTGGCAAGAGTTGCGCAATCTACAACCGCAGCTCTCTTGAGACGGCGTTGCTTAATACTAGTGGCAAGGGGAGGTTCAGGGCGACTGTAAACAATGCTGCGATAAGCAGAAAGCACATACAGCGCCTATAATTCTCAAATAGTTATCCATCTGGTATTAGCCAATAAGTTGCTTAACTTTAGTGATATATACTTGCATCAATATATATATATATATATATACTTACATTTATAAATATATATGCATACATATATATATGTATATATATATATATATATATATATATATATATATATATATATGTAGTAATTTATAAAATATATATAAATTACTAACTAGCTCTACCTACGTATTGAGCACTTTTGAAGTAAATACTTAAAGTTTACGCATAAATCTATACTTTCGTATATTAATTTTATGTGAGTAAATGAAGTAGTTATATATATATATATATATATATATATATATATATACTTGACTTTATATATATATATATATATATATACTTGCACACACACATATATTCATACAACTTTGTATATTTCAGTCTGTTTAACCATAATTAGCTAGCTATAATTCAGAAAGCTAATTAGAAAATATTTCTCAATATATTTTCAAAGCCTTTTTGACAATGTTTCACGTTATTGTCTGTCTTCATTTACTTATAATGTAAGTGTACATATTTTTTCCAAACAACATTTCTTTTCTGATTCAAATTCTTCTCGAAGATATCGTTAGTTTGTTAATATCTCTTGGCAGCGACTTCTAAAAGAACTGACTTCCTGCAGAAAAAAAACTAAAAAAAAAAAAAAACATAAAAAAAAACAAAATACAAAAAAAGAAGAAAAAAAATGAAAACATCTTGAATTTCAAAATGACATAATCGACATCAAATTCTTGTACGTATTTTTCGCGTCTTCATGTTGTCGTCCTGTCAAAGAATGACGAGCGCAAATGTATTGATTGCATGTAATTAGCAAGCATCGAATTTTGAGTGAGGTTTTCAGACCGGTTGAATAGTTATTTTGTATCTTGGAGTCGGTCTCTCATGCTTAGTTTGGAATAGTGGATAAGTAAGCCAGCATGCTAATAGAGATACGGATACAAACGCATCATTAAAGCTGGACCAATACATTTCCGTTTAATTGTTCGACCATAATCATTTGGCAAAATAAACTTTATTAAATAGAACTCGATATTTTATACAGTTAAACGTGGAAAATAAAACGGGGCTGGCGGTGAAAGCAATTGCAAGGCGTGGAGAGAGAAAATAGACGCTGTATACAATGAATTGAACACATTTCCTCACATTCCCAACCCATATCCCCCCCCGCTTTTAAAAACTGCTTTTCCGTTTCTGCAGTTTATCTTCCATGCTTCACCGTGTAAAATGTAATAGGTTCCAATTTGTCAACTAGTCTACAACCACTGTCACATCGCCGCAATTTTGCATTCCTGTGTCTGTTTTACAAGTATTTTAACGGGATGTACTCTGATGAACTCATTGCATCCATTCACTGTTGAGGTCCCTAGATGCCAGAAGGCTTTCTACTCTAATAACTTCTCCCCTCGAATAGCTGGACTTTGGAATTCCCTTCCAGCTACCTGTTTCTCTGACTGTACTGATATGCAGAAATTCAAATGTAATGTAAACCAACATCTTGCTAATCTCACTTAGGCATGGTTCTAATTAAGTAGCCCCTTGCGTCCAAGTGGCGATAGTCCTTGTTTTGGGCGAACGTGAGTAAAAAAATAAAAGCTCTGTTTAATAAATCTCATTTCCTAAATGAATAATCGAACTAATTGACCGAAATATCTTCGTCCATTTTTAATAATGTGTTTGTGTCCTTATTTCTACTGGCATGTTTCTTGCTTAACCAATATTTCATAAAACAATTTTCCATTTTGTTTGAAATTATTATTTCGCATTTACTCTCTCGGAAGAACCTTTATTAATCAGAACCCAACATTTTATACGATGAAACATGAGAGATAAAAAAGAGTCTTACGTGGTTGTAAAGGAAGGGTGAGAAAATTGACTCTGTATGTAATGGATTGGGTCCATCACTCTCCTCAAATACCCACACCGCTACATACATCATCGATTTTCTTCCTTTTCAAAAACTGCTTCTCCCGCTTCCTCGGTTTATCTCCCACTGTGTAAAATGCGGGTTCCTTTTTAATAAATGCTCATTCAACCAAATGAATATGATCGAAAGAATCGACCGAAACATCTTAGTCTAGCTTTAATGATGTGTTTTTGTTCTTATTTATATTAGTCTGTTAACATACTTATCCACTATTTCATGAAATAATTTTCCATTTTGTCTGAGATTTTTATTTAGTATTTACTCTCCCATGCTTAAGTTTGACAGAACATTATTTTTCGAAATTTTCAGATGAGGATTGATGAATTGTATTATGTAAATTATTCAGACTAAAATTCTCATCCTGGATGCCATTTTCACAACGTTTCAGTCGACATCACTCTCTTCTTCATGTGCCTCTTAAGAAACTTGTGAATTTTTACGTCGAATTCGGGTACCTATAAAAGTATTAAGCTATAATCAGTTCTAAATGACAGTCTTCGTAAGATTAAACGTCCAGTCCTCAGTATGCGTAACACTAAAAATATAATTACGAATTATTTAGGGCTTCTACCCGATCATGGCTGACAGGATGAGAACAAACAACTCCTGTAGATTACATAAAGGGTTCCGTTTGGAATTCTGTACAGATTACCAAGTTCGACATAAAGATTCTCGAGTTTTCCAAGGTTCACCTGAAGAAAGACTTAGACTTCAAGACGGATCATAAGAATTTGTGTTAACATAAATAGATCCGATATGGTGGAATTTTATATCAGCTCAAATTATTTTAGTTTTATCCATCTTTAGGTTACTCGTCTCTAGATACGTGTCGTATTTATCAACCTTTACTTCGTTTAAAGATTTATCTTTTCTAGTCTTAAATACAGATTTAATATTAGTTTAGAACATTTTGTTAGCCATGTGCCTCTATATTGTATAATGGCGAATGTGGGAAGACGCGACCCCTTCCCCTCTCTTCCCAGAAAGTCAGTATCCTGTTCGTTTTAACTGCAATCATGTTTAAGGCAAGCTGTTCATCCCCCCCCCCCAGCCAGTGTTAACGCTCAAGCCGTAAATGACCTCAGAACTAGGAGGGGGGGGGGGTAAGATCGCTAACACTTTTCATCTGTCTTTCCTTTTTATTCTGGAGCTTGGTCTGAAGAAGTTTACTTCAGAGGTCAGAAAGTATACCCCTCTCTTATCCTACCTCTATCGAGAGGAAATTTGGAAGTACTTTCAGCACCAACGGTTGACTACTTTCGATTTCTGGTCCTGGATATGACCTTAAACTATATCCAATGGTGAGGCCCCAGCTGGCGGGCTTTGGGGAGTGTAGAGCCACTCTTTAATTGCCATTGCTCCCAAGTCCACTCTGACCCGGAGTGGTAGTACCTGTTAGGGTCACAACTGTGGGTTAAATAGAAACCGACTTAAAAAAACAAATATACTCTATTAAAAAATTATTCTTCAAAATTACTGGATTCAGCATTAAATAACCTGAAAAGGGTTGAAATGCCGTAAAACAAAAACAACCAACAAACTTTCGATTTCTAGACTTATGAATAAACCTGTGAACAATAAAAAAAGTGTAATTATTTTTTTTTATATAAGCTTTTGATCTGAATTCACGATGGCTAACATAAAAGATATGAAGATCGTGTTAAGTTCAGTAGCGACTGCTGTTACATTGCCGTTACACACAACACACACGAAAGAAAGAAAGAAAAATCTGGGTCGGCATTTTTTCTTTAACAAAATCGTTTATTAACGTTACTCTCTTGTCTCAGCACCATTTAAAAGTTTCTTGCTATCGTACATCTCGCCCGGTATACACTTTTCTTCTTCATTCGACCGCATGCCGGCCACAGCCGGCCCATTCTCGTCCTCGACTTTACACGCCCATTTTCTTTCGACGCGCACTTTTCTTCTCGCCCGAGCTCGAGTGGTGTTCTTTTTTTCTTTTTCTTGTCGCACCAACTCGCGTACACTTACTAATTTGCTAATTTCGCTGCTGCTGCTGCTATTTTTCCACGTGCTCGTATGCACTATGATACACCGCGATCAAGCTGAAGGCAGGCTGTCCACTTTTCCCCAGCCACAGTTTACAACCGAGCATGTAATAGAAGATTCTACTCACGTAATCTGCAGCGACTCTGTTTAACTTGTCACGTGACAGGATCGAGGAAAAAGAAGGAAAGAAAAACTTGTTTGTATATGGGTTCTTTATACCCATGTGGCATTAATTTACACATGAGAGGAATAGCGACTATAAGAAGGACGAATTAGTGAGAACAGGGAGTCGGTTTTTTGACAGGCGAGGGAGATTGTAGACGCTGAGAGTTGCTGCTGTAAATGATGGTTTAAGTTAAAAGGAGTTTGGTACTAACTGCGTCGTTAGTGAGAAGGAATTCTAACATGTTTCTTTTTAATTATTCATAGCCATAATTAAATAACGTCAGAACCGGAAGAAGGGTTAGGTTAGTTCCATTTGCCCTCTTTCTTTTTTTATCACAGTCAAAATCTAGATACTATTCAAAAAGAAGTTGTGACAGACCGAATGATTTATCCTTTAAAGGTTCTATTTCAGTCTTAAGTATGACAGACAAACAAAACAAGTCATAGGAGTAAGAAAGCTACAAATCAGTCATCTGAAACAGGTAATATTTATAATTATTATTTAATTGGAATTCATCATTGAGACGTGTATTATTTATTAATTTATTCATTGTGGACTGTTATCCTCATCTTTATTAGTTGTTTTTTTTTTACTCATAAGATTAATGAAAGGATTTTCATATCCTCATCTTCCCACTCTCTTCCCCTCTCCCGACTGAATCGTTTTTCTCTTGTTCAGATGTCCGGCTCCAAATTGACAAGTTTGGATATCAGGTGGTCGTCAATATACTGATGTAAGACTGTTTGAAGTGGACATTGCAAAGGGCATTTTAGCATTGAAAAGGAAACATTTCCATTTGTATGTATGTCGTGATTTATGTATGAATGAAGAGATATCTGACCTTTACCAACAAATGCATAACTTTATATATTATATATATTTTTTTTAATTTTTATTTTTTGGAATCCTTGGAGATGCGGCTTCATCATTTGTGCATTCATTCTTTTTGCGGACTGTTATCCTCATCTTCATAGTTGTTGTTCAACCACGTTTCGGACAAATATTCTTCTGGCCTTCGTCAGATGGTAAACGCGATGAGATAGGAACTCTGAATCTCCTAACTGCATCCTCAACAATTATTTGGGGCTAGTGGCGCAGTAGATAGAGACATTGAATCTCTACGGTTCCAGGTGAGAATTGTCTGAATATAGCGGTTTCAATCCTACCCAAAGCCGGTCAGAGGTTTACTTGACCAAACGTGGTGACACGACAAAAGCTATGGATGTCAGTAATTGCTGAGAATGCAGTTAGGAGATTCGGAGTTCCTATCCCGTCGCGGTTACCACCTGACGAAGGTCAGAGGAATAGTTCGCCGAAACGTCGTGAAACAACTAAGAAAGATGAGAATAATAGTCCGCAATAAATAAATTAACAAAATTAAAATCATTAAAAGGTAATATTTTATTTTATTTTTTTTATACCTGCTAGCAAAGTTTCTGTGTAATTGTTGCTTTTGTTTGTTTAGATACATGAACCGACAAGAAACGGATTGTTCATTTGTTCTATCAATTCTCGTTTTTTTTTTTTAAAATAATCAAAGACCATCCTGCGTCCAACTCTCTTCCTCATCTTCATCAATGATCTTCCAAACCATACCCTTAGATCATTCGTAGACATTTATGCTGACGGCACTACCATCTATGGTAGCACTTCGAAGACCGTAAACGACCAAGTTCTCTCTGACTCTCTCTCCTCTGATCTTGAGCACGTGGTACAATGGGGAAAAAGTGGCTGGTTACTTTTAATGCATCTAAAACCAAGCTTCTATCTTTACATCATCAACGCTCCGTTGCCCAGCTGCCATCAGTCGAAATGAATAACTCCGGTCTAGGGGAGGCTTCATGTTTGACAAGCTTATGGGCTTGACCTTTACTTCCGATCTGAAATAAACACGTATATTAAATCCATTGCCAAAGTCGCTGGAAAAAATGGTAGGATCCTTCTATCGCTCCAGTAGATATCTCACTCCTGATGCCATTCTCTACCTATATAAAAGCCAAGTTCGGCCAACGATGAAGTACTGTTGCCACATCTGGACAGGAGCTGCTAGAAGCAGCTGATCCTGTTTTGACAGAGTTCAAAATAGACTTCGTAGCTTAGTAGAGGATCTCCCTTTCTCTTCCCTGCAACATCTTTCCCACAGAAGATACGTAGCGAGCCTATACCTGCTTTATCGTTATTTTCATGGCAAATGCTCAGCTGAGCTTCAATCTATTGTCCCCTCGCCAGACTTTCACAAAAAGCACTCGTCTAGCCAAAACCACTATCAACAATTTCCCACACTCTTTATCTGTGCCTACACCCAAACGTAGATTCCATGAACAGGACTTCTTTCTTAGAACTGCACGCCTGTGGAATTCTATTTCGTTTGCCTGCTTTCCAACTGACTACAATCTGATTGTCTTCAAGTCCAACATAAACAAGTTCATGTTGAACCTCCCCCTAAATAATCCAATTTACAAAATTCCCAGTAATGTTTACTACGCTAAAATCACAATAACCAAAATATACCCATTAACCCTTATCCTCGAGTGGCCTATTGGACTTGATAAGTGATGACCCCCATATAAAAAACACCCAAAACAAGATTTACTAGAAATTTCCTGT
>NC_136518.1:54173792-54281292 GCF_053919585.1 Euprymna scolopes
AAAAAACAAAAAACAAACAAAAAACCTCAAACATTTTTCGTTATTCACCAATAACATCCAATGTTAATACACCTGAAGATAGTCGAAGGTTACGTCGGTCGAAACGTTGTGACAAACAAACAAACAAACAAAAAAACAACCAAGATGAGAATAATAGTTGTTTTTTTAAAACTTTATTACATTTTCACCCCAAACAAGGCACATTGCCACTTTGGTGTAGGGGGCTACTATCAGGGGCAACAACCACTAGGGTACTATGTAGGGATTTGGGCAGGAAGATGTCGGTTCACGTTGCACGTCAGTAAAGTTGGGGAAGCAGGGACCTGGAATGGAATTCCAAAGTCTAGCGGTTCTGGGGAAGAAACTACTGGAGTAGAAAGATCTTTTTCATCTAGGGATCTCTACAGTGTGGGGGTGGGATTTTGCAGCCTGTCGGGTCTGTCGAGGGTGTCTACGTCGTGGGGGCACAAGTGCTTGCAGTTCGTTAGAGCATTCACCATTAAAATACTTGTAGAACAGGCAGAGGGATGCAACATTTCGTCGATGGGACAGAGGCTGAAGCTTAGATGCCAGTTCAGGGCCTATCAGATTTGCGACTCTCTTTTGAACCTTGTCAAGGAGCGAAAAACTAGTAGCCGATGCACCAGCCCAAATATGACAGAAATACTCCATACATGGGCGAATGGTTGCCTTATAGAGGTACAGGATACTTTCGGGTGTTAGTAGTTTTCTAGCTCGGTAGAGAGAGCCCACCTGTTCAAATAATACAAAAAGTAATTATCAACCCTCATCTAAAAAATATACATCATATTATATAATACTTCATACGGTACGTAGCGAAAATAAACGATCGATATTTGTATGACCGAAAGAATACGTTGATGTTCCAGTACAATCTATAAAGACATGTGCTACCAGAATCGTACATAGAGAAGATACATGGATAATGTATAATTAAATGTATCTTGCATGTTTTTGTTGTTCTGATGTTCTAGGTATCTGAATGATTGCCAATACAAAAGGGTGTCTAATTCGATTACTACCAGGGTTTATGACAGCCATGCCAAGATGACTTCCGGTCAAATCACATCCGATGATCTTGAAAGACCAGCCAGAAAGAAAAAAAGAAGGGTGTCTTGTTCTTATTTTTCAAAATGTGTGAAATGAGTTTTCTTATATACGTTTGAAAGCCAAATCATTACACAATGTTATAAGGATAAGCAATATTTATTATTAATATATATATATATATATATATATATATATATATATATATATATATATATATATATATATATATATATAGTCCTGGTCAAAATCATAAGACCACTTAAGAAAGTAAGCGTTTACGCATATTATCGAATTTTTAATCAAGCAAATGGTTGAAACCATTGCCAAAAGGGATAATATGATGGAAAAAATGAAATCTGCTTCATTCGAAACCTTAAACCCGATCTAATAATTATTTTTTAAAAAACAAACATTTTCACCTGGTCAAAATGATGACCACTGATAATTTATCTAACAAAAGGCAATTAGAAATTACTAAAAAGGCTCTCAGTATTTAGCATAGCCTCCATTATTACGAATTACTTCAAAAATTCTCTTCGGCATGCTTGCGACTAAGTTTTTTATCAGTTGCGAAGGAATTTTATCCCATGTACTGAAAACTGAATCAGAAAGTTCCTTTATCGAATCATACTGGGTTCCATCCTTGAGCACTTCTTTTGCCATCCATCCCCAAAGATTTTCAATGGAATTGGGGTCCGGAGAACATGCTGGATGATCTAACAATTCTATATCATTTGAAGAAAAGTATTCTCGTGCTTGTCGAGAAGTGTATTTCGCAGCGTTGTCTTGCTGGAAAATCCAATTTCTTCCACACAGACGTGGACCTTCAGCCCTGATAGAAGCATTTTCAAGCATTGAAATGTACTTCAATGATGTTTGCCGGCCTTTCACTACTTGCAACTTTAGGGTCTCAGCTGACGAGAAAGCACCCCATTAAAGATCATTTAAGACCGTCCTTCACAATGCCGAGTTGAAACTCTCTTTGGGCAAATTTTTATCATGCCAATAGTGTTGAAATCCATCTGGACCATCTAGATTAAACTTTTTCTTATCGGAGAAAATTACATTTTCCCACTTCTCTTCATCCTAAGTCTAGTATTTGGCGGCATATTTAAGTCGGTTAGTTTTGTGCTGTTCAAGAAGAAGTGGTTTCTGCAGTCGCTTTAAATAAAACCCTTCATTTTCAGATGCCTTCTGATGGTTTTAGGACTACATTCTGCTGCTGTTTGTCTTTTCAATCGACTTGAGCTCATACTGGAGTTTTTTTTAACTTCTTCTGATACAGCGATCCATTGATGGGGTTATTTTTTGGTTCGTCCTGGACTCTTTTTGTGCCCATATTGATCTGGATGTCTTAAAAAATTTGTGATGACCGTTTTGCTACGATTCACTTCGTTTGCAATGGATCTATGAGAGAGCCCACCCCTATTTAGCTAAAAAAATCCTTCCTCTCTCAAACTCTGATAATGGTTTTCCTTTTGCCATTTATAATTTAGTAAGATGTTTTTTATCCACTAACAACTTGCTTTTAGTAACATAGAAAGCTTTTCGTATTAATTTTTTCAAAACTAGCCGATTTTATTAAAATTGTCTTATGATTTTGACCAGGTGAAAATGCTTTTAAAAAAAATAATTATTAGATCAGGGTTAAGGTTTCGAATGAAGCAGATTTCATTTTTTTATATCATATTTTCCCTTTTGGTAATGGTTTCAACGATTTGTTTGGTTAAAAATTCGATAATATGCGTAAACGCTTACTTTCTTAAGTGGTCTTATGATTTTGACTAGGACTATATATATATATATATATATATATATATATATATATATATATATATATATATATATATATATATATATATATAAGCAATACTCCATCTTGAGAATTTTGTACATTTGCTTTCTTTTTTTTTTCTTCTTTCTTGCCAGGGTGTTGAGTTTGATAAGAAAGTCCGCACTGTTGTTCTTAGCGGTGTTGTTTTGAAATACCGGAATGGCGTTCGCTACGCGTTTTTCACTTAAGGTTGAAGATTCCGTATTAGCGTAGCCAACGCCATTCCGACATTTCAAAACAACACCGCTAAGAACAGTGAGAACTTGTTTTTTTTTAATAACATTCTCATCAAACTCAACACCATGGCAAGAAAGAATGAAAGAAAGAAGAAAAAAAAAAGACATAAAATATACAAAATACTGAAGATGAAGTCTTGTTTCGAAATATATTAATTTTAAACAATAAATATTATTCATCCACATCTGCGTCATGATTTGGCTTCCAAACGTATGTAATACATATTTATTTTGAACATCAATCGACGTTTCTGACACTGAATCTGCAACCGTAACTTGATTTTTCTTACTTTTGAACTGTGGAATGCATTTTTCGAATGTTGATCAGAATAGTTTCAGGAAGATCACTTGGATAATTTTAAGGCAACATCAGCTATGGCCTTACCGGCCTTGTTTTTTAGTATATTTTCCCTGTACACAAGGACTCAATTGTTTTTGCGTGTTGTTTTCATGGATAACACATACATAAGAGTTGAATGAAAGAGGAAAGGACGGCAGTGAATAAACGATTGGATTTATACATATTTTTATAGAAACAGTTTGAGTTGTTACGGATTGTTTATCAAGGCTATTAGAGAATAAGGGTTAACGAGATCATCCACTACCAGAAGATTGGAAACAATGAATGGGGTGGGTGGGGGAGATTACTTAAGAAAAGAATTAGTTATCCAAGAGGACAACTCAACAAGTATTTGCTTATATTAGACTTGAAGACGACCGTGCTGTAGGCGATTGGAAACAAACTCGTCGTATCTTGCTCTACAGATTGGGGTGTTCTACGAAATAGATTTTGTTCTTGAAGTTCTGTTTCGGTTTTGCTACAGAGACGGAGAGAAAAAAAAGGAAATGTCTTTGCTTTGGTTGTATTTAAACGAGTTCTTGCTGTGAATGTAACATAGCGCGGACGGCTATATGTAAATACTTAGCCGTGAGCGAAATGACGTCACAGTAAGGAAAAAAGAAGACTATACAAACAGAGAGAGCACGTTCGAGAAGACGATCATGTTAGAGATGTGGATGCCGTTCAAGAGCACGTTTGAGAAGACGATCATGCGAGAGACGTCTCAGCCGTAATGAGACTTGCGTGGCAAGAGAATGAGTAAATAAATGTCGCTGTAAAAAAAACAAAAAACAAAAAAACAACAAAAAAAGTCGGGTTAAAGTTCTTTCCTATTTTTTGTCTATTTTGTGACTAAGGCTACAGCTTGTAGGTTTCCGGACAACCTTATATGAATAGTTTACGGAGAGTTGGAGGGAGGGGCGTAAGGATAGGAGCTTAGTCGAGCACTTACCATGAACGTAACAGGAGAGTAGAGAGAGGTTAGCACCGTTCCTTTTGTGTGAAAGCGACTGCGGACAAGAGAAGAAATCACCCCATACTTGATTGCGATGATAATTTTGTACTCGGTCAAGACAAAAAAAAAGAGTGGCACCATCTTTCCAAGTATGACGTGTGTTGAATGTAAAAAAACAAAAAAAAACAAAAACAGTTGGATTTACACACACACACACACACACACACACACACACACACACACACGCACATTTATTTGTACGTAAATAGTTTGTCACAGACAAACGTAAATAAAGGGTCTGAAATATGTAAATGATACTTAAGATATTCAAACAGGTAAAACCTGCAAACATAATTACTATTCACAGAACACAATAAAGTCTCAATACAGTAAGAAAGACATGTGTTGCCAGAGTCGCAGATGACGAAAATATGCACAAGCAATGCATGAATGCATCTAATATATACATGTTTTGTTCTTATATGTTGAAACAAATACATATATAATCTATTTCTCAGCTTCATTTTGTTTACAAATTACGAATAATTTGCGGCCTCTTCGGAGGCTCGGAAGGCTTCAGTGCAAATGGAGACGCTCTGATATTATTGCACCTATTTACTATGCCTCCCCACGGGACAGAGTTAGACACCAGGGTGTTTTTTTTTTGTTTTTTTTTTATCGTGGAGCGCTCTGATATTATTGTAGTTTTTTTTTTTTTTTTTTTGTTAAAACTGCAAAAGTATTTATCTAAGAAAGCACAAACGCCCGGCAAAACCCGGTCGTAAAGTACGCTTAAATATGATATTTTAATTTCATATGTATTATTGTAGAGTTAATGTTCTATCGATTTTTATATATCATAAAGTTGCAATTTCACAAATAAAATAAATATATCCATATGACTTGAATCGAAACCGAAATAAACACTTATGAATATATATATATATATATATATATATATATATATATATATATATATATATAACTTGAGTTGCTTCAGCCATAATCCAAACCGAAACCAAAATTTATTATATAAAAAAATATAGATGAGCTAAGTGCAATCAGCTATAATCGAAACCGAAACCAAAATTTTTGAAGAATGTTTGGTAAAATTATTTATGACAAGAAATGGCAGTACAGTAAAATTAAACGACCCGGATGTAAGCGTGGCACAGAAAATAACACATACGCTATCGTATTAATATATAGGTTATATTTAAACGTCAAAGGAAAGTAGAAAAATAAATAAATAGCAAGGTGTTAACAGTAATATTAGATACTATTTGGCTGTTATTTCATTCTGGTTTTACCCTTATTATAAAATTTAGTGAGTATTTTAATAGGGGTTGAAACGGAGTAGATGATTCACGTGTAAAAGGCCTTCCAGGATACGATAATTTTAAGATACGACCGCCAAGCCGGAACCAATTAATTTCGTATCTCGAGGTTTCACTGTATGTCACAAGTTCCTATGAGATTTTTAGAGATAGACATCTATAAACATATTCTAAAACTGCATTAGCTAGAGTACTTACTAATATGAGTACATCCGGGTTCTTCCTCTTTACAATAATATGATTGGTTAGTTAAATACCGATTAATAGAGCTACCTAGGAGAAATGTCGAAAGTTACACCACAATTCTCTTGGCAGGAACACCAGCTTCACTCGTGCAGTAAGGTAACTCATCAGATTAAAGAGCATCAAAGCCCACTCAGCTATTCCAAACGAATATATCCCTTTCGCGCGACTTATCACTTACATAAACATGTTTCAATTTGAACAAAGGTGACACAAT
Organism: Euprymna scolopes; assembly: GCF_053919585.1. Classification (NCBI taxonomy): domain Eukaryota; kingdom Metazoa; phylum Mollusca; class Cephalopoda; order Sepiida; family Sepiolidae; genus Euprymna; species Euprymna scolopes. The sequence goes on from NC_136518.1 coordinate 54,180,026, forward strand.
AATGGGTTTGCGTTTGCATCGGACGTCCATAGAATGGAAACACATTTAAGCACGACAATATACAATAGATAAAGAAGACAGTCTTTTTTTTTTGCGGATTGTTATCCTCATCTTTATAGTTGTTGTTTCACCACGTTTCCGCAAAAAAGAATGAATAAAAAAAACGCAAAAAAAAAAAAAATGAATGCACAAATTATGAAGCCTCTATCTTAAAGGATTCCAAAAAATTAAAAAAAGAAAATAAAAAAACGAAAAAAAGAAAAGAAAGATGAAGAATACACCTGTGGAATTTCCACGGGTCCTGCTAATCTTGTGGCATGCACATCTGCAGAATGTGTAGGTGCATACGCTTATCAAGTGCAGAACGGACTGCACCAGACGTATCATATCTTGAACTTGGCTTGTCAATTCCACATCAATAACAATCAAGCCATTCACGCCTTGAAATTCATTGATATTCAAGGAAACATTAGTTATTTGATGGAAAACAATAACAGTTACTTAAAAATCAGCCAACTAAAGATATTAAGCAAGAACGAAGTAAAAAAAACAAAAAAAAACAAAACAAAACAAACAAATAAAATAATAATAGAAAGTCGTTTTCATATCCAATACGTTAGATGCGTTCTTTTCCACTTCGAAGGGGTGTAAGGGTGTTATTTTAAAATGGATTCATCCAAGCGACAACTTTTTCTTTTCTGTCAGCAAAATTGGCTTTTGATCAGAAATTTAAAAAGAAAGTAGATGAGTTAGTTCCGCTTCGATGATGATGCACAATTTCTGATGAAATTTGGTTATTTCAGAGAAAAAGAAATAGAAAGAGCGAATGCGAGCTTTTCGTCTGACGAAGTTGAACTAACAAGATTATCGAATCGGGAAGAATTATGTAGAGGAATTTCAACAAAACAAACAACTTTCGAAAGGTGGAAGGGGGGGAGTAAAATACGTTTTAGATAAATATTAAAGAAAACAATAGAAAAAAGTGTATCTTGAACCCCATCCCATCCCCCAGGAGAATCTTACGAAAATCAAAATCGACAATAAACAAAAATATTTTGAGATGATATTTTCTAGTCTCTTAGAATTAGCGACGATGATCATATATAAACGTTGGACACTTGAGTCGAATCATTTTTATTGTAAAGACAAACACAAAAAAATATAAATAAATAAAACTAAAAATAAATAAATAAATGAAATAAAATAAATAAATAAATGAATAATAAAAAAATGAATAAAATAAAATAAATAAATATAAAATAAAATAAATAAATAAATATAAAAAATAAATAAATAAAATAAAATAAATAAATAAATAAAATAAAATAAATAAATATAAAAAATAAATAAATAGATAAAATAAAATAAATAAATAAATAAAAATAAATAAATAAAATAAATAAATAAATATAAAAAAGCCGGCATAAAAGCTAAGTGGATAACAACACAAAGCGATAATCTGGGTGTGCCAAGTTCGAATCCAGCTCGTTCCACATAAACACTTTCACTCGGGGACGTTGCCAACTTTCACGTGGTTCCTCCTATAAGTACCCGGCGTCTTTCTATAAATAATTTTAACTAGAAAGATATCGGGGAAACGAATGCAAACAATAAATTATCAAATTCCCCGTTTTTATTATTATTATTTTTTTTTGTAATCAAGTTCAAATCCAGATCGCTCGAACGAAAACTGTTCCTATGATGGAATTCGAATAAGGGGTCGGGTATAAAGCTAGGATAGGCTCTCTCAGCTGCAGAGACTCAAGTAACATCCTCTGTCAAAAAGCAGTCCAGTGAAGTCAATCCCGAAACATGACTATGACAAACAATATTCGGTATTCTCGAGTCTATCACGCTCAAATGTTGAGTAGGTACCTGTCTATGGACACGTGGTTTCATGCAGTGAGCAAAGCAAGTATACTTAAACCAAAATGCTGTCACTCTGCAGGCAGAGGTAGTACAGCCAGCCACAACAGGATGAGAGATAAGACATAAGTGGCACACGCCTCATATCTACCTCTTACAGACGTTCATTAATCTAAAATATATAAGGCTATATGTCAGTCTCTCTGTCTCCATATTTTCAAACTCTATCTCCTCCGAAACTAAAAGTCACAAAGCGGCGCTAATGACCTTAAATGATTAGATTTTTATACGGATATCTCTTATATGACCCTTAAGCTGGTCAAAATAGTATTTAATGGGTCAACAATTCGTCAAGATTTAAAAAAAAATCGTTATACATTGTGTACATGCAACTTAGTTTATTTTTGATTTTTAAGTTCATACGCGTGTCACGTTGATACAGTGGTAACGTCACCAGCTTTGAATATTTCGGTTTCGGTTCTAGCTGATGACACGTAAATACCCCTTTCTTTAACTTTTGGAATCACGACGCTGTAATAATTAGGGCTATGAAGACAGCATATTCTTTTCAGTGTTTTTACTCTCGAGTATATAGACACAATAAATCAACCGAGAACAACATCACTCTTTATAAAAGACATATAAGATATCAATGGATATATACCTGAGAGTTAATGCAAGGAAAAGAATATGCTGTTGTCATAGGCTTAGTAACAATATATAGGAAATCTGAACAAATCAAAATATCACATTTAAGTGTATTTTACGCCCGGACAAAGCCGAGTGCCCCTCCCCTCTAGTACAAGATATGGTTGGATTGCTAAACAGATTTTCAATTTATTTTTTATACTAACTAACTAATACTTCAATATAATAAGGTTAAAATTTACTTGAGAATAAGTGTTACTGCAATAAACACACTACCAGTTGAATGATGGAGAATATTAGAGGATTGTGGATTTTAATTACGATTTCGTAGGTGGAATTTTTTTGGCGGTCATTCTGTACGTACTAAATATAAAGATTACGATCTCTATGTTAGGCTTATCCTATACTGAACCATATTACAGTTCCTAAGATATATAGAGTTATCTGCCCTTGTGTCATGACATCGTGTATAAACTTTACTTTCATAAGTGTTTGCAAAAAAAAAAAAAAACAAAAAAAAATTGTTTTTATTCTCAGAGGTAAGATAAGTTAGCGATCACGTGTGAAATTCTTGTGTGATATTACTAGAGTTTGTAAAAAATGTCTTCCAAATAGCAAAAGCTTACTTAGAAAAATATCCATCGTCAGCTTTGACACACAGAAACAGAATTCGTTATCTGATCCGACGTTTATGGCTTTCTTTGAACGATTAGCAAATTGCTCACTTTTTTTGTTTTGGTTTCTCTACAAATCTTTGTCGTTTCTCCCATAGAAAAGAAACAAACTCATCTTTGGTTGACTTTCCAAAAAAAAAAAAAAAAAAAAAAAAAGACACGAAACAAAGGAAAATCAGCGGAAGCAAATACACATAAAAATGTTTTATTTCATGTTGGAAAATATTTTTACGAAGGAACTGAGAAAAATATCATCAACTGAAACACAGCAGAAATAATTCGTTTCCATTTACTTGCCTCCCCTACGAGGGCTAAGTTAAACGCAATAGCGTTTTTTTTTCTCCCATAGAAAAGGATCAAACTCATCTTTGGTTGACTTTCCAAAAAATTTTTTAAACTAAAAAAAGAAGTTAGACGCAATAGCATTTTTTTTATCTTCGAAAATCCTACATCTCCCTTAAATAGGGGTTCTCTAGATTGTGAGAAAAATCACAATTTCCTCTGACTAGAAACAGTAATTCATCAAAAGAGTTCAGAAAAAAAACAAAAAAAAACGCAATCAACAAAACGTTGGACATTAGCAAGACAATGCCGAAAGTATTGCTACTCGACGATTGCTATGATCGTTGTAATATTTGTAAAAATAGAATATTATAACAGCAAAATAAATATTTAGAAAAAGAAAATGTTAAGATTTTCAATAAATTAAAGAATATAGATCATAAACAATAAACAATGTAATAAAGTATATATATATATATATATATATATATATATATATATTATAAGGATTAATAATTATAAATTATGAATCAGTTTCAACAGGAAAAACAAACAAAAATCAAATGATTTTGTTTGTTTTTCCTTATGAAACTGATTCAGAATTCAGAATTATTAATCCTTATAATCCATATTCATATAGCTCCAGGAGAAATATACCTATTGAGCTTCTTATATATCCACAGTATTATGAGCAAGATTATTTTAAAATATTGACACATTAAAATAAACTATTTAGACCCCAGGTCCAATTCCCACTATAAAATTAATATATATATATATATATATATATATATATATATATATATATATATATATATATATAATATAAGCAAACACTTAATAAATTATGCTAAAAAAACTTTGAAATGAGTTAAAAACATATTTAATCTGAAAAGGAAACACTTTCTTTTTCAGATTAAATATGTTTTTAACTCATTTCCAAGTGTTTTAACATATTTTATGAACTGTTTGCTCATATTATAAGCTCTATTTCCTATTTGGTTTTATCGAGCTTTTACATCTGGCTGAGATAATTTTATAAATATTAATTTAATTCTTTAATATTTATAATATACTTTAATTTTACCATCTTGGATTATTTTGGTAAATTTAATTGTAATTTATATATATATATATATATATATATATATATATATATATATAATTTAAAAATTAAATGTTTAACTTTCAACGTTATTTCACGGGGTTAAGGGTAACCGAATCGATACGGTACTTCCTAATCAATCAGATGGCCTGTGTTGCCGGGTTCGAATCTATCGACTGGTGTTAATCGTGAAACCCTGCACTAAAGATTCCCGAAAGGATGAAACACTAGTGTCTGTAGTATATATATATATATATATATATATATATATATATATATATATATATATAACTTTATTCGATTGGCAAAATTTTAGAATAATTATAAAAAAGTGAACCATATCGTAAATTCAATCAACTAAAAAATGGAAACCGGGGTGAGGAAAAGAAAAAAAAAAATATATATATATAATGGGGCAAGTTATATGTACAATTAAATAAAATAAATAAGTCGATTAAAAAAGATCGTTAAAATATACCCAAAGCGCTTTTCGTTCAGACAAACATAGAAACCAATTTTGTCGATGGTAGGTTCGGCCCAACACAATCTGGCTAAATGGCTGGTTTTAATTCTTGAACCAGTCTGTTCTTTTTATTCAACACATTGCACACCTGATTCTTTTCATTTCGCATCGACTATCAAGGAGCTTCCTCTTACCACTAACAACTGTTATTTGGTCTCCTTTGATATTAGCAATTTGTTTACCAATGTTCCTCTTGACGAGGTCATTGATATATGTGCTGATTTTCTTTATAGAGGCCCTGCCCCCTCCCCTCTTTTCCTGAGGCGGTGTTCGTTGAACTTTTGGAACTTGCTACTAAGTCAGTTTCCTTTAGTTTCAACGATGTGATATATCGCCAGTTCGACGGTATATCGATGGGATCACCCCTTGGCCCAACTTTGGCCAATATTTTTGTGGGTTTTTTAGAACAGACGTTGTTTGACAAGTGCCCTAGACCAGCATTTTACATGCGTTATGTTGACGACACTTTTTCTTGTTTCGCAACGCATGATGAAGCTATGTCCTTTTTCCACTTATTAAATAATTTACACCCTTCTCTCAAATTTACGATGGAGGTGGAAAAAGATAACTCCCTTCCTTTCCTTGATGTGTTAGTTTCTAAACGTGGGCTTTCCTTTATGACATCTATTTATAGAAAACCCACTTTTACTGGTCTTTATCTTAGTTGGGATTCTTTTGCACCCACAACCAGGAAACTAAATCTTATTAGAAACTTAACCCATCGGGCACTTGCTATTTGTTCCCCACCTTTTATTGATGTGGAAATTGATAACATTAAAAGGATTTTTATTACTAATGGATATCCACCTCCATTAGTTAACTTAGTTATTAATAAAAAAATTAAATCCTTTTCTGAGCTACCAAAATACGGTCCATGTAGATTTCCGGTATACCTTAGGTTACCCTGGATTGGACTTGAAGGCCAACTTATTTGCGATAAGATTTCCTCTCTGGTGTCTTCTAATTTTGGTGCTCTATCGCTCCGTATTGCCTTTTCCACAAAAACCGCCTTTCCCTCATTTCGTAAGGATGTCTTGCCTATCTCCCAAACTAGTAATATTATTTATAAATTTCAATGTCGGTGTGGTGCCGTCTATATAGGCAAGACGACCCAGCGTCTTCAGGTTAGAATCGCCCAACATGTCCCCCGTTTCATCAGGGATCATCAAGCTACTACCAGAAAATCCCAACTGATAGAATCGTCCATCGGCCAACATTTGGTCGATAAAAAGGAATGCGGTCTTGTTTTCTCTCCGGAGTGTTTTTCTGTTTTGCACCGAGGACGCACAAAGTTCCATCTGTCTGTCCTCGAAGCACTTACCATCATTGCTAACCCCCCTACTTTGTGCAAGCAGAGAAACCTCCGGCTTCAGTTAGAATTATTTGGGTAGTCAGGTTTTTTTTTTTTTTTTTTTTTTTTTTTTTTTTTTCTTAACCTCTCCGCTCGTATTCCATATCACTACCAAATATTCTAAAAAAATAATAATTTTCAGACTTATGACCCTTGAAAATGTTTGTCTGAACGAAAAGCGCTTTGGGTATATTTTAACGATCTTTTTTAATCGACTTATTTATTTTATTTAATTGTACATATAACTTGCCCCATTATATATATATATATTTTTTTTTTCTTTTCCTCACCCCGGTTTCCATTTTTTAGTTGATTGAATTTACGATATGGTTCACTTTTTTATAATATATATATATATATATATATATATATATTAAAATAAAGACGCAATGAAATCTCATATTGAATAATTAACCTGTGTATTTTAGATTCTATACATTTTTAATCTTTGCTGCAAACAAATTTTATCTCTCTGATGCGAAACATCTATTTGCATTCTCAACACAAACGGACATTTTTTCTATCTTGTAAAAACTGAATGCCTTTTTTTTATAATGTTAGCCGTCAAATGACTAAATCTGATCGCTTATCGCCCCCTCCCCCAAATATATTACTAAAACAAATGAAATTGTGTGATTCTTTTTAGCAGTTTTAATGCATTAGAAGTTATTTGTTAATTCATGAAGTTTCGAAAATTTATACATTTCTTATCAGTGTCAATTAATTGTCCAATAGTTTAAAAGAAATATTTCCTGAACAGTATAAAAATTGAAAACGTAGAATTTGCAGTCGTGAAATCTGATTTGACAGACGGAGAGAAAGTAGAATCCATTATAAACCAACAAACACACAAACAAACAAACAAACAAATAATCAAACAAACTAACAAACAAAAACCTACAGTCAATCCAATCTGCAATGTTATGTCCAATATAAAAATTGAAATCTTTAGATCTGCAATCATACAACTCAACTGCGTGGGGAGGAAAAAAAGGTCAATCCGGTTCGCATACTTTGCTGAAATGAAACATTTATCATAAATAATTACACACACACACACACACACACACACACACACACACACACACACACACACACACACACACACACAAATATATATATATATATATATATACATATATATATATATAAATAAATAATATATAAAAATAATTATAATGAATGAATGACAAAAGTCTATATTCCAAAGTTCATGATGTTGACCATCTTACAATTTTATTCCTTTAATTCAGTCGACATTTACAATTCTTGACAGTATCTGTTTCGTAGCACAAATCAATCACTTAATTATTATATCAATTAGTGAATCTATTTTACCCTTAACTCATCAGAAGAAATAGCAACAATCAATCCATCAAAAGGAAATAAAGTGCGTTTTGATGTGGTTAAAAATCAGAAAATTGGAAGAGAAGTTGTAAATACCTTATAATATGTTTACATTACGCTATTTTGAATTTTTCCACAGAAATATATATATATATATATGAATAATTATATATATATATATATATATATATATATATATATATATATATATATAAATAAATAATATATAGAAATTCTTTTAACTTTTTTGAAGTTTTACATTTGGATTTTACCGTTACAGGAATTTTTATCTTCCACCAGACTATCCATTCGTGTGTAATCACCTTTTTCTTTACCATATTCTCTCTGCTTCACTTTTTTTTGTTTTCAAGTAAGATCTTTGACTTACTTGTTGTTTCATCAAATACTTTTGCATGCAAAATCCAATCCAGCATTTTGCTAATTCCTACCCTCTGATGAGAAGGAAAGTATTTCTTCGAAACTCCGCGGATTAAGGACTATCAATTTATCTAGTGTTTCCTTTTCAGATTAAATATGTTTTTAACTCATTTCAAAGTGTTTTTTAACATGTTTTATTAACTGTTTGTTCATATATATATATATATATATATATATATATATATATATATATATATATATATATATATATAATATAAAAGATATAACGAATTTTTAAGCAAAAAGCGTTTCCATAATCTCCGAGGTTGGAGACACTATTAACCGTATTATCGTTAAAAATCAACGAAAATTGACATAACTTTAAAAGCAATAAAAATAACGCGTTAAGTCATCGCACTCGACCATAATACCTACGATTTTAGCTTAGAATCCTAAAAACAGTTAAGCTACACTGACGAAAGGTAGTGCCTCGAAAGACGCGTGATGGCATTACATCGGCGACTGAAAATTATCTCTCTCTCTCTCTCTCGCTCTTTATATATATATTTATATACATATACCTTATATATGCTCTGCTATTATCAAACAGAAATATTGAGCTTTATTCTCATTTAATGGTTATTCTGTTTCTTTTTCGTAACATTAATAAAAAACGTTAGCTATAAAAATCCTTTATATTTCTAAAGTAAACATTCATTGTACACATACGCCCCCCCACACCCACAAGTTCGGGGTAATTGCGCCAACTAGCTGAAAGGTCTCTTTAGCAAACACGCATGTAAAGAGCACTGTTTTTTAGTTGGATCAATTACCCCCGGATTTGGAGCAATTACCTCAAAGTATGTTGTATATATATATATATATATATATATATATATATATATATATATATATATATATGTATATATAACTACTTCATTTATTCACATAAATTTAATATACGAAAGTATAGATTTATGCGTAAACTTTAAGTATTTACTTCAAAAGTGCTCAATACGTAGGTATAGCTAGTTAGTAATTTATAAAATATATATGGTGATTAAGCTACACTGAATATTCTGCGTTTCATCCAACTATAGGATTCGTCAGGCTTATGCGCGAATTCTGTGGTTGCCTCTTGTTTTTAGATTTGTTGAGGATTTCTAGTTGGCCAATCAGGTTTCTAGTATAAACCGCGCCCCTTCCTATCAGCACATGGGCATGCATTTTATCAAACAAAGGATCTGTTTTAGAACTAGGTTAATGGTTTTAGGTGGCCGTTCTCCTTTTCTTTTTTTTATACATATAAATATACCTATGTGTACACAATAATGCACATATATATACACATATACATATATATATACATATATGTGTGTGATCGTTTATGTATATTCATGTTTATTTAATTTATTTATTTGTTTGTTTTCTATTGTTATTGTTAGTTTTAAAGCTATTTTGTATCGCTATCCTAGAGTAAGTTTTATTTTGTGAACACAGTTGTTTGCTATTTCCCGCCTACAGTTTAATAGATTTTGAGGTTCTTTAAAGTACAGGATAGAAAATTTTTCATGGAGGCATAATTTACATGGGTCGTCTAAATGTCTGCATGTGGTAGCTTGTCTCATTATTTTCCATTCGACTACCGGCGAATGTCCGCTTTCTTTGAGTTCCCAGTATTTATTCGCTAGTGTTGTTTTTATACGGTGTTTTTTATTTTTCAATGTGCTTTTGTGGTCATAGTATCGGGTTTTGAAATCTAAGGAAGTCATGCCTATGTAATATTTCTTGTTATTCGGGTTTTCTTTCGCAAATATTGTTGCTTGATAAACTACGCTTTGCGAAGAAAACCCGAATAACAAGAAATATTACATAGGCATGACTTCCTTAGATTTCAAAACCCGATACTATGACCACAAAAGCACATTGAAAAATAAAAAAAACACCGTATAAAAACAACACTAGCGAATAAATACTGGGAACTCAAAGAAAGCGGACATTCGCCGGTAGTCGAATGGAAAATAATGAGACAAGCTACCACATGCAGACATTTAGACGACCCATGTAAATTATGCCTCCATGAAAAATTTTCTATCCTGTACTTTAGAGAACCTCAAAATCTATTAAACTGTAGCCGGGAAATAGCAAACAACTGTGTTCACAAAATAAAACTTACTCTAGGATAGCGATACAAAATAGCTTTAAAACTAACAATAACAATAGAAAACAAACAAATAAATAAATTAAATAAACATGAATATACATAAACGATCACACATATATATATATATACATATATATATGTATATGTGTACATATATGTGCATTATTGTGTACACATAGGTATATTTATATGTATAAAAAAAAGGAGAACGGCCACCTAAAACCACTAACCTAGTTCTAAAACAGATCCTTTGTTTGATAAAATGCATGCCCATTGGCTGATAGGAAGGGGCGCGGTGGATACTAGAAAGCTGATTGGCCAACTAGAAATCCTCAACATATATAAAAACAAGAAGCAACGACAGAATTCGCGCATAAGCCTGACGAATCCTATAGTTGGATGAAACGCAGAATATTCAGTGTAGCTTAATCGCCATATATATTTTATAAATTACTATATATATATATATATATATATATATATATATATATATATATATATATATATATATATTAGCGTCCAAAAGTTAAGGAACGGGCGATCATTTTTCTTTTGGATGGCTTCTAACTTTTTCTATGAAAAAGGAAAAATACATTTTTGGTAAATTTTACAATGTTTAATAATGGTAGCTAAATAAAAAAATGATCTTTTTTTATTTTTTTATTTTAAATATATATTAGTTTTTTTTTTACATATAAATAAATTTAATTAAATTATAGGTGTCCAAAAGTTAAGGAACGCGGAAAATTAATACAACCTTAGCAATTTTAATAACCACTTAATAAAAATGTCGACTCCGAATATTTGAAAACAGCTATCTATAAAAGAAAAAACAGCTTGTTTGTAACCATTATGACGAAAAAAAAAGTCCATTTGGATGATTGCTACAATATTGACAAGGTCTAAAAGCGTTGTTTTACGGGTTATTGAAAATATAAAAAAGTTTTACCATTGGCTGAAAAGAAAAAAAATCGGTCCGACCCCGAATGACAACTAAGGGGGAGAATAGAAAAATCACTCGATCATCTCGTTCTGATCGCTTTAAAACGGCAGTTTCGATATCCCGGGATTTTACATCCGAAACTGGACAAAAAACTTCCTGACGAATGATCTCATGAAGATTAAACGAAGTTGGATTATTTTCAAGAAGTCCATGTTCAAAGCTTTAAATTAAAAATAAAAAAGGCCATATTGTTATTCGGCTAAAACATTTGTTTTGGGAAGAAAAAATTGGGAAAATGTTCATTTTAGTGATGAATCTTAATCCAATATTTCCGGATCATACAAAAGACCACACGTCAGAAGAAAAAACGGAGAAAGACTGTCCCCTAAGTGCGTTAAAAGTACAGTAAAATTTGGAGGGGGTAGTATAATGGTATGGGGCATAATATCTTCAAATGGAACTCGTCCCCTTCTGAGGATTCATGGGAAAATTAATGGCCGAATGTACAGATAATTGATTAGAGAACATGTGGTTCCTAATCTTACTGATTCTGATATCTTTATGCAAGACAACGCACCGTGCCATAAAGCAAAAATAGTTTTAGAAGGGTTAAATGGATCCAATATTTGCGTTATGGATTGGCCAGCTCAGAGCCCCAGCCTGAATCTAATTGAAAACCAAAAAATCTTGATGATTTATGGGAATGCATAAAAACAATCCTGGAATAATATTTCACCTATAACATGTGAACGATTGGTTCTGTCTTGCAGCGAAAGATGCCATAGTGTGGTTGTAAACAAGGAGCTTTTCAATAAATACTGAAAGGATTCTTTGTTTTTTCATTAATAATTTCCCCGTTGATTAACTTTTGGATACCTGTAATGTAATTAAATTTATTTATATGTAAAAAAAACTAATATGTATTTAAAATAAAAAATAAAAAAGGATTATTTTTCATTTAACTACCATTATTAAACATTGGAAAATTCACCAAGTTGCCACATCTGTCTGTTTGTCTGCTGTCCCCCCTCTCTTTCTCTCTCTCTCTCATATATATATATATATATATATATATATATATATATATATATATATATATATATATATCTTGTAGAGAAACTTTGTGGAAGATAAATCTAAACAGACCATTAATAAATGATGATTCATAAAAACACGAGTAAAACTAACAGACGTAATTACTAACAAAATTACTAACAGAATTACTAACGAAATTACTACCAAAATTACTAACAGAATTATTAACAAAATTACTAAAAGAATTACTAACAGAATTACTAACAAAATTACTAACAAAATTACTAAAAGAATTACTAACAGAATTACTAAAAGAATTACTAACAAAATTACTAACAGGATTACTAACAAAATTATTACAAAATTACTAACAGAATTACTAACAAAATTACTAAAATAATTACTAACAGAATTACTAACAGAATTACTAAAAAAATTACTAACAGAATTACTAACAAAATTACGAAAAGAATTACTAACAAAATTACTAACAGAATTACTAACAAAATTACAAACAGAATTGCTAACAAAATTACTAACAGAATTACTAACAAAATTACTAACAGAATTGCTAACAAAATTACTAACAAAATTACTAACAAAATTACTAACAGAATTACTAACATCATTACTAACAGAATTACTAACAAAATTACTAACATAATTACTAACAAAATTACGAAAAGAATTACTAACAAAATTACTAACAGAATTACTAACAAAATTACTAAAAGAATTACTAACAGAATTACTAAGAAAATTACTAAAAGAATTACTAACAATATTACTAACAGAATTACTAGCAAAATTACTAAAAGAATTACTAACAGAATTACTAACAAAATTACTAACAGAATTGCTAACAAAATTACTAACAGAATTACTAACAGAATTACTAACAAAATTACTAACAAAAGATTCCATAATAAAATTCTTTAAACACAATCGAAATAGAAATGAACTGTCAAGGCAAATCATTTATAGAGAATGCGTAAGAGATGTAAAAATAGATACAACTGACTTCCATATTATTAAAAAAAACTATTCTGAGAATGAATTCTGTGACCAGTTTTAAAGAAACAGCAATCTGGAACTCTTGGTTAAACTGCATCTGCATCTGTATCTGAAAATACAGTTCTAATAGTGTGAAAGATATATAAAAATGTAACGCTAAGCAGAACACGTACATCCAGGTTGATGTCCACGACGAGATAAAGACACGACCCTCCCCCTTTCGGGGAACCTTTGTGGCCTTCGGGCCTGCAAGCTATGACTAGCTATGACTAGCAAAGACCAGATGTGGGGGCATCCCCACATGCCTGACCATTAACCAGCTCCCATTTCCCACATCTCGGGAGCTGGTCCCCTTTTTCCCTTCCCCCTCCCTTCACTCCTCACATTAAAAATCGGCCTTGTGCCTAATTTGCACGGTGGGGGAGCAAATAAATACCATCTGTTCCGGCAGATACTGCAAGCTATGACTAGCTATTACTAGCAAAGACCAGATGTGGGGGCAACCCCACATGCCTGACCTTTAACTAGCTCCCATTTCCCACCTCTCGGAAGCTGGTCCCCTTTTTACCTTCCCCCTCCCTTCACTCCTCACATTAAAATTGGCCTTGTGCCTAATTTGCTCGGTGGGGGAGCAAATAAATACCATCTGTTCCGGCAGATACTGCAAGCTATGACTAGCTATGACTAGCTATGACTAGCAAAGACCAGATGTGGGGGCAACCCCACATGCCTGACCTTTAACCAGCTCCCATTTCCCACCTCTCGGGAGCTGGTCCCCTTTTTTCCCTTCCTCCTCACATTAAAAATCGGCCTTGTGCCTAATTTGCTCGATGGGGGAGCAAATAAATACCATCTGTTCCGGCAGATGCTATAATCAAAGACCATATGTCGGGTGAACCCCACATATAAGACCATTGCTCTTGTAGCAATCAATTATTTGTCAATGTAGGGGAAACCCTTTATACAAATTGTCACTATCCAACTCCTCTTCTCCCCGGGGAGCTGGTCCCCCTTTCCCTAATCTCTCCACATTAAAAACGGCCTTGTGCCTAATTTGCTTAGTGGGGAAGCAAATAAATACCTCCCCGGTTTAGAATATCGCACATGTGTGGAACGATCTTTTTTGTTTTGTATTCCTAAAATAGAAAAATGCATATCTTGTTCAGGAGTATAATTCAGGGGAGATCACTTGAATATTGTTGAGCAGACATTGGTGATTAATTTTTATGCCAGTTGTGATGATAGATGATATTTAAAGGAGGAACATTAATGTTATGCGAACTTATATAAAGATAAAACAGCAACGTTGAAAACCCCTGGGAATTAACAAACAACACCATTAATCGAGAGCTTAATCCTTGTTGTGTTTCTTAGTTAGAGTTCATAAAAAGCAAGAATCAACAAAGCGTACAAATAAAATAACCGACTTACCTCCCTTGACACAATCTTCACTCAGACATATCTTGCTAGAACCTGAAACGACAGAAAATGAAATTTAACATGTAATTGTCTTTGTGTGGAATTATGTTTATTTTAATCAATAATCTTATGTTAACTTAAATAATATTAAAAAAAATAAATCAAATCTTGCGATTAACTCAAAAAATTAAAAATATTTCTAGCAAATGAATTACTAGTGCAAAGATAGCTGTTTAAAAAGTACAAAGTTACTCTCTAAAAATATCACCTATAAAATTCTTATTGCTGACATATATGAGGTGTCTTCAATACGTTTCCAGACCTTTTTCGTATGGGCACACACATGAAACTCTAGTACCCCCCCCGAAGGAATCTCCTCCGACTGCAATGCACTTGATGTACTGTTCCAACAACTTCCAGAAGGCTCCATGGAAGTCCTTTTGCGCGAGCGTGTCGAATGACCCTCGTCAGAGCTTTCATCTTCTCAATTATCTCATAAGGTTTTCGTTGAGCTTAGGGAATAACCAAAGGTCAAAGGATGCAAGGTCCGGACTATAGAGAGGATGAGGAACCATCTTAATGTGCATCTTGGTCAAATAGTCTGTGATAAGGATATAGTTGTGGATTGGTACATTCACGCAAATCTTCCGCATCTTCAGTTCCTCCCGATTAATTGTGTGTAGAGTTTCCACACTGGAATCAAACTGTACACTTAATGTCTCTATAGACACACGGCGGTCCTTATCCATGAAATTCTTTATTTGGTTAAGCAACTCTGATGTTTTAGCTTTTTTATTCCTCTCACAGTTCTCATCATCCCTCACAGACACCCTACTTTCCTTGGATCTCTTATGCCACTCAAAAACTGATGCTCGATTCATATAAAATGGCCCCAAAGCAGTCTGAAGCATTCCATACTTTTCTGCGGCATTTTTCCCAGTTTAAATCAGAATTTTACTGCATTTCATTCTTCTAAAGTGTCCTCACGTCCAGATTGCATTTTTGAAATTCACCAGCTTCTGCTTGTGACAATCACACTTTACCTCTGAAATTCCAATTCCTGCTGTAGCTGTTCATTTGATCCTGAAATCATAAAACTTAGTCAATCATCTCATAGTATGTATACTAATAACATACTGAATTTTCAAGTGTCCAAGGCAATTTTAAATGTCTGTACAAAGAAGTCTGGATACTTATTGAACGCACCTCGCATATATATTTTATTTTAGAAAACAAAAACGATTTAGACAAAGGTCACACAACAGGGTCAAATAATAAACCTTGCTGAGTTAGGTAAACTGAAATAAGTTCGAGAAGGATAGGATTATTCTGCAACCCCTTTTCTCAGAGAAGAGCCCTGCTCTCGTGTTATTTTCATGACAAGCGTTCGACTGAACTCCAATCTATGGTTCTCCCTTGCCAAACTTCCACAAAAACACTCGACTAGCTACAACCACTATCAACAATTTCCTCCACTCTCTATCTGTGCCTAAACCTAAACACATCTTCCATGAACAAAGTTTTTTTTCCCAGAACTGCCCGCCTATGAAACGCTGTTCCACTGACCTGCTTCCCGGTTGAATACAACTTAGTGACCTTCAAATCCAATGAAAACAAGTTCTTGTTGAGCTGGCCTCATAAATAATCAAATTCTACTTAATTTACACAATTAACGATTACTACGTCACCACCTTACATTAATTGACCCCTATCCTCGATTGGCGTTCGAGCCTTGATAAGTGGTGACTTCCAAGTAGAAGAAAAAGAGATGACAGCTTAAATAATATGCCTGGACTATGAACATGTAAGTGTAAAAAACGCTAATATACTTAAGTGATGCGCTTAAAACATAAGTAACTCTTTCTACTTCCTTCCCTTTTTACCCTTCAATCACTGGACGATCATATGAGTGAAAAAACCTTCAATTTTTATAAAAACATGTTGTTTGAATCAAATAGTACTCAGCCAGAAAGGATGACCACGCTAGCTAGCAATTAAGACATGTGTCACTCAACTTCATGTAATTAAATTAATTACAAATAACAGAAAATAGAAAACGACTACAATCGACTTGATTATCTCGAGGTGCTCAGTTGTATTAGACGGAGATTACGTCACATGGTTCAAAGATAGAGTGTGGGAGAGGAGGCAGTACAGATAAGCATGCAAAACGTTTGGACATATAATGATATAAGCTGACAATATATGATTAAACATTAGCTCTTTCTCCCTCCATCTCATTCTCTCTCTCTATTAGCCAATGATTTGGGACGAAGATCAATTAAATAAATTTACTCTGCATCTAATCAGCTTTGTCTCGACTTAGTTCATTTGAAAAAAAATATATAAGGAGCTTTGATTTTAGGACGGCCATCTACCGGTCTAGAAAGATCACACAAAAGCACGTACAAGGAAAAGCACGAGTAAAAGTTATGACACAAGATTGAGAACGCGAAACTGAAAAAAATTTAATACTCAAACACAAATAAATAATTGAATATCAGGCCAGGAACCTTTAGACACAAATTTCTTTTGAGCTAATATATAAGTATTTTTTTCTTACATGGTAGTCACCACTTATCAAGGCCCGGAGGCCACTTGGGGATAAGGGGTTATTGCGTGTGCAGTAATCAATGGGATAATATCGTAGTAATCGTTAGTAATGGAGATTTGATAAAGTGTCTTACTTAAGGGGGCGGTTCATCAGGAATTTGTTTATGTTGGACTTTAAGACATCCAAGTTGTAGTCAGATGGGAAACAGGCAAACGGAAGAGAATTCCACTGGCGTACACTTCTAAGAAAGAAACTTTGTTCATGGCATTTTGATTTTGGCACAGATAAAGAGTGGGGAAAATTATTGACAGTGGTTTCGCTAGACGGGGTTTTTTCGTGAAAGATTGGCGAGGGGGACCAAAGATTGGAGCTCAGACGAGCACTTGCCATGGAAATAGCGATAAAACCAATCCAGGCTCGCAACGTCTCTTCTGTGGGATAGAGGTTGCAGGGAAGAGAAAAGGGCACCCCCACTATTATATTTTGTCTATTTTGTACTCTGTCAAGGCAGGATAAGCGGTTTATAGCAGCTCTTTCTCATATGTGGCATATTCTATGTGTGTATTAATGTATATATACGCATTCACCATTACGCACGCGCGTGTGTGTGCCTATGTATAATACTATACTTGATGACTTTTATACTTATTGTTAAAACTAGTATTTTTGTAAGCTAGTGTTATGTATATTATCTAATATATAAACGGCTATATGTCGGTCTGTCTGTCTGTCTCCATATATATTCAAACTCTATCTTCTCCGAAACTAAAAGTCGCAGAGCAGCGCTAGAGCCATCAAATGATTGAATTTTTACAGACTGTTCTTTTCTGGGTCTTTAGCCAGTTAAATTTTTTTTTTTAAGGGGGTCAAAAATAGGGTCATAATGACAGAATCGTTAAACATTTTGTACATTCATCTTAGTTTATTTTTAATTTTTAATCAGTTTAGATACGTGTTACATTGGTATAATGTAACGTCACCAGCTTTGAATCCTATAGTTTCGCTTTCGATTCTAGCTGATGGCACCTAAATATCTTTTTTTTATTTTTGAAATCACGACGCTAAAATAATATATACAAAATCTGAACAAATGAAAATATCATATTTAAGCGTATTTTACACTCGAGCAAAGCCGGGCGCCACCCGCTAGTATATATCTATATATTTATAAAAGTGAAATACTTTTCAACCTATATACTCAACAAAATTTTTTCTAAAAATTTGAAATTTGGTATGTAGAGTATTCAGACACGTGGAAAACTTTTTAATCGGTTTTCATCCGGAAAAGGGGCTGCTAAGGGGGTCAAAATTGCAAAAAAGTGGTACGTGGATATCATCAGACATTTATTTTTGTCAACTGTTTCACGAATGCACATGTGTGAATCGTTCAAATGATAACTTCCTTATATTAAGAATAAGTAGGTTTGAAAACACTTTTTAAAGATCGTATCAAGCTGGCCTACTAGTTACCATACTTGACTCACTCTCTTGAGGTTTTAATCTCCGCTCGAGTATTTCTTTTTACTTACAAGTACTGAACTATATAGGAAAAAACATAATACTCGCATGCACATGTCTTAGTTTCTTTCCTTTTGTTTTCATTTTAAAAGGAATAGTATATTACGTTATAATAAATATGGAATCTGCATTAATTAAAACATAATGTTTACGCGTTTTTTGCCACCGGGCAACATCGAGCGGCTAGCCCGTGACCCGTTGGGTCAGTATGCTATATTAGCTATGGAATTAATGTATGAGCGTGACACTTGTGACTCAAAGAAAATAGTTTTTTTGACATAACAGAAACATTTCTATGAAAGTATATTAAAATGTAAAAAGAATATAGGCAGATTTTTATTAGTCGTACTGTTTATAGTTGTTTATTTTTGAAAAAAAAAACCCCAAAAAAACAAACTTACAGCCATTGAATTATAAGTGGTTTGCCATACTTATAGATAAATATGCACTGAACAGATACCATAATACTTATAGTTAAATTTAAATTTTGATATATCTTTTAATTTAAAAGCGAAAATAAAAAAAAAACAATTGGGACGGTGAAAACGTACACAATAAAACAATACGTTTTATTGTCGCATTGATTATCTATTTGTAACGCAAATTAAAAAAAACATAATTTCGGGGTTATTTATTTATGTTGGTAGTGTAGAAGAAAATGTATGAATTTTTTAAAGAAATGTGTATTAAAAAATGGAAAATAAATGAAAAACAATGAATGCGGTGGGTAAATCGCCGTTGTAAAATGCTCTTATGGTTTTCAATGTGTTAAAGTAGATTTATTTGTAAGAAAATTGCGTTAAAATAACTTAAACGTAATACGGAAATAACCGATGTAAAAAAATGCAGAAAGTATTAACAATTGTTTATTTGGATGATTTTAACGCGAAAAAATACAAACAAACAAACAATTGGGACGCTAAAACGTATACAGTAAAAAAATATGTTTTATTGTCGGAAGTCGTAAACCAGATGTTGGGTTATAACACCCGTTACAAGGTCATTTGAGTTTTATAATGATATATATATATATATATATATATATATATATATATATATATGTGTGTGTGTGTGGGGCCTATTCCTCGAATGGCTCATGGGCCTTGATAATTGGGGCAAGTGTAACATATTTCTATCAAATTTCTATCTCTCAACCTGCCTTTATCAGTCTTTCTATCTTATTCTTTTCCTCTCCCAAATCACTTCTTCTCCTTCGCCCAGCCTATTCCTCTCTAGATGCACATATACACAAACAACTTTCCTTTATATATAAAAGATGCCTTTAGAAATGACTCATTATTTCTCTTTAAGTAAGTATATAACGACTCTGAAAAACCGCCTCTTCATGACGAAAACTGCCCCAACCCCTTAACACTTAGAGAATGAATACATTTTTTTGTCTAAATTTTATATATTATACATCCAGGGCAAAACCGATCAAGGAAACACCAACTTGGCTGGTATTTGTTTAATCATTTTTTACTTTTAAGCATCATACAAACATACACACGAACAATTGCCCTGTACATATAAGATAATATTATATTGTACTTTACAAAAATATCTTTGTATTTTGTATTTTTTTTGTTGCAGATTTATGTTTGGTTTTTGTCAATGGACTTTGCAATCTTAGGACATCAGTTTGTTTTTTATATTATGGTTAAACGACAAACAAACCAATTCCAATAATGTTTTGAGATCATCGGAGCAAACAAAAGAAGAAACCGCACAGGTTGAAATGAACAGAAGATATTCAGAGATAACTTCTTTGATTCGACAGGATTGACCAAAGGCCAAGCCCTTAAAAGGACAGATAATAGAACAGGAGAATCGATTGGTCAAAATATCTGCCATGTCAGAAAGGTCAACAAAACTTTGAGGTCAAGGAGGTGAATGTGATATTTGGTCACTTTATATAAATATCTTTCCTTGTCATTCAAAGTGCATTTTTATTCTTGAACAGCTCATATCTCTTTCTACATACAGTTTATATATATATATATATATATATATATATATATATATATATATATATATATATATATATATACATATATAGATATATATGTATATATATATATATATATATATATATATATATATATATATATATAAAGTTCCTGTGCACATTTCCCTACGCAATAACTCTGTCAATTTTTTGTCTAAAGACTGGAAATTTGATATACAGGGTACTGAGATTTGGTAAAATCGATGTGATCGGCTTTTGGCCAGAAATTTGGCGACTATGGAGTCAAAGTTCAACGATTTGACCTTTGAGAACTCTACCAAACTCCTCCGACAATTTTGGGTCTATACGCTTAAAATTTTAGATATAGATTCCTTGGACATAGATCTAACTTAATAACTTGATTTAAGTCCAAAATAATAAATTCTAATGGGGTCATAATAGGGGTCAAAGTTAAAAATAATTGACCTCTTTTTTTTTTTTGCTCAACATACACCTCCAAATACCCGGACAACGCCGGGCACCTATGCCAGTGCATTATATATATGTACATTATATATACATACACTATATATATTCATATATGCATTATATATATATTTATATATACCTTATATATATGTACATTATATATATGTACATTATATATATATGTACATTATATATGTGTATTATATATATATACATTATATATATATATTTATATATACATTATACATATATATATTAATATATATTATATATATACATAATATACATATACATTATGTATATATAAATCTATGTGATTATACAACTCAAATGACCTTGTAATGATGTATGTAACCCACTTTCCGGTTTACGACATCCGGTTGAGCATGCGCGCATGACCTGCGCACTAAAATATTTACGTTATTATTTCGAAATTATTATTTAACATGGGAAGAATGGGGTTTAAAATAACTTAAACGTAATACAGAAATGAACGATGTAAAAAAAGAAAAAGAAAAGAAAAGCAGATATATCAAAATTGGAATTTAACTATAATAAGTATTATGGTATCTGTTCAGTGCACATTTACCTATAAGCATGGCCAACCACTTATAATTCAGTAACTGTAATTTTTTTTTTCAAAAATAATCAATTTTAATAAACAGAACGACTCAAAGAAATCTATCTATATTCTTTTTTTTCATTTTAATATACTTTTATTGAAATGTTTCTGTTATGTCAAAAAGCACCTATTTTCTTTAGGTCACAAGTGTCACGCTCGTACATTAATTCCATAGCTAATATGACATACTGACCCAACGGGTCACGGGTAGTCTAGTATATATATATATATATATATATATATATATATATATATATATATATATATATAGTAAGTTTTGGAAATATATATGGAAATTAAGCCAAACACAATTCTGCGGGTCGAATTCTCACGATGATTGAACACGGCGAATTCTATATAGCTTAATTGCCATATATATATTTTCAAAACTTACTAGCTCTACTTACGTAGTGAGCACTATTGAAGTAAGCACTAAAAAATATGCATAAATGTTTATGTAGATACATGAAATAATCTCTTTCTCTCTCTCTCTCTCTCTCTCTCTCTATATATATATATATATGTATATATATACATATTATATATGTGTGTGTGTGTATATGTGTGTGTCTATGTGTGTGTATACCTAAATTTATATATACATATATGCATATTTAATTTATAATAATTATTATTATTCCAAGTTAAGACTTTTTTAAAATTCCATTTTCACCCCAAACAAGGTACCGTTGCCACTTTGATGTAGGGGGCTACTTTCAAGGATGTAAGTTGCAGGGACACTATGTAAGAAGTTGAGCAGCAAGATGTTTGTTCACATTACACTTGAACTTCTGTAGGTCAGTACAGTTGGGAAAACCGAACCCCGGAAGGGAGTTCCAAAGTCTAGAAGTTCGGGGGAAGAAACTACTGGAATATAAGGCTTTCTTACATCTAGGGATCTCTACTGTGTAGGGGTGAGATTTTGCTGCTTGTCGAGTTTGTCGGGGGTATTTTCGAGGGGGCACAAGTGCTTGTAGTTCGTCGAAGCATTCACTATTGTACAGGGAGAGGGATGCAACATTTCATCAATGGGACAGAGGTTGAAGCTAAGACGGCAGTTCAGGACCTATCAGCGACTCTCTTTTGACCCTGTTCAGGAGTGAGAGACTAGCAGCAGATGCACCAGCCCAAATGTGACAGCAATACTTCATACATGGGCGAATGATGGCCTTACATATGCAGGATACTTTCAGGTGTAAGTAGTTTTCTAGCACAGTAGCGAGAGCCCACCACCCTCGGCGCCCCTGGTAATACCCTCAATATATCTATTCCAACTCATGTTCCCTGTGAACGTTATTACAGAGCATCAACTATAACAAGGCTTATATAAAAGTGCCCAATACAGAGTAGAGCAAGATATACGTTTTACTTGTCTTTGCATAAACATTTCGGTGTCGCTACACAGTCATGAGTATGTTTCAGTCAGCTAAATGTTTATTCAAAAACAAATAAAAAGTATATAATATCATACCGAAATGTTTACGTAAAAGCAAATAAAAAAAGTATGTATAAATTTCGAAACAGTGTTTCATAGTAAATAATTGATGATCGCTGAAAACGTAGGAATATTGTTAGTTCGAAAAAAGCAGGTTTGTCCAGCGATTGTAGGAGATTACATGACTTACTTACAAAATAATTTTCTAACGAAGGACTAAAAATGAATTTGTATAAATTCTTTAAAATATAGTTTCAAGATTTAAAAGCTTCCATACTATGAATACGGTCAGGCAAAATGATCGAACACCTTTGTAGTTTAATCTGAAGTCAAACGTATACATTAATCGTCCTCGATTGAAATTTTGGATCTAGGTTACTTGGATATGGGTCTAACATTTTAATTTTATTTGAGCCTAAAACAATAAACGTTAGGTGTTAAAATTGGGGTCAAAGTATAAAAAAAAAATTGACGCCTGCGGTCTTTACCAACCTTTCTCTATGGTAGTTAATATATAGGGTCCGAGCAAAGCCGGGCGGAACTGCTAGTATATATATATATATATATATATATATATATATATATATATATATATATGTATATGTACAATTCCAAGTTAATATTTTTCAGAGGTAAAACAAATGATGAAGTTTTTACGAGATTGATACAAAGGTGTTCAATACCGAAGTAGGGCAATACATATTTTTATATGTTTTACATAAGCATTAATATTTCGCTACGCACTAATGAGCATGTTTCGGTCAGCTAGTTAAGAGTAACTAGAGACCGCTTCAAGCCATATTGCTTATACAAATGTTTAGCCCGTAATATATAAATATACAACAACAACAACAACAACAACAATAATAAAAATAATAATAATAATAATAATAATAATAATAATAATCATCCTCTGTTTAACATCTGCTTTACAGGCCAGGTCAATATCCGAAATAACATAGGCTGAAATGGAACATATACCTGCACCCACGTCGTAATTACTAAGCCATCTCATTATGAACAGGTTTTGCGAATCCAGGAAAAGACGGAGATGAAAATGTCATCCTCACTAAAAGACGCACATGTTCCGGAAATGTACGTTTTTCTCATTCAACTATACCATAATTACACCCCCACATACCCGCCCTATACATCCGCACGCACGTTCACCTAGCTAATCTACCCACAGTTTTACGAAGGAAAATCAAAATGGCCGAATGAAATTATCTTTGGCTTACATAACAAGAAGATAGGAACAAAAAATAGTTTGAATTATGTTCATAAATTGTTTATTTCCACTCATAAAGATAAATGCTTTTCGAAGATGTCGGAATCATCGTCAAACTTGTCAGGCCGCTTCTTTATCTTAAGGTTAATTCAATTCAGAGGGGGAAAACGGAACAAAATTAAATAAAAAGAAAAATAAAGAAATGTGGAGAAGCGCACATTCTTCTTGCAAGTTGAAAAGCGATGCACAAACATCCTGTTTTCTTGACATTAAAGTTAATCAACAAAATGACAATTTTTTTGGTTGTATTGTTTATAACATCCAGCATTTACAGCGTTGCATAAAACTATTCATACGAAACTCAAGCCAGTTCTTTTATATATACTTCACATTTAGTGCGTCCACACACACACACACACACACACACACACACACACACACACACACACACACACATGCACATATATATATAGTTCAGATAATATATACACAGTGTATCACAAAAGTGAGTACATCTCTCACATGTCTTGGTCCTGGATATGACCTTAAACTATATCCGATGGTGAGGCCCCAGCCTGCGGGTTTTTGGGAGTGTGGAGCCACCCTTTAATTTCCATTGCTCCCAGGTCCACTCTGACCCGGAGTGGTAGTACTTGCTAGGGTCACAACTATGGGCTAAATAGAAACCGACTTGAAAACAACAAATATATTCCAGTAAAAAATTGTTCTTCAAAATCATTGGATTCGGCATTCAATAATCTGAAAAGGGTTGATATGCCGTAATACAAAAACAAGCAAGCAAGCAACCAAACCAACCAACCTCACATTTCTGCATATATTTAAGTATATCTCTTCAATACTGGCAGAATGACACTTTGATTCAATGAAAACTAATCTATTTAGCTTTTTAATAGTTATATTTTTCTATTTAGCTTTTTAATAGTTATATTTTTTCTATTTAGCTTTTTAATAGTTATAGTTTTCTATTTAGCTTTTTAATAGTTATAGTTTTCTATTTAGCTTTTTAATAGTTATATTTTTCTATTTAGCTTTTTAATAGTTATAGTTTTCTATTTAGCTTTTTAATAGTTATATTTTTCTATTTAGCTTTTTAATAGTTATATTTTTCTATTTAGCTTTTTAATAGTTATATTTTTCTATTTAGCTTTTTAATAGTTATAGTTTTCTATTTAGCTTTTTAATAGTTATATTTTTCTATTAAGCTTTTTAATAGTTATATTTTTCTATTTAGCTTTTTAATAGTTATAGTTTTCTATTTAGCTTTTTAATAGTTATATTTTTCTATTTAGCTTTTTAATAGTTATAGTTTTCTATTTAGCTTTTTAATAGTTATAGTTTTCTATTTAGCTTTTTAATAGTTATAGTTTTCTATTTAGCTTTTTAATAGTTATATTTTTCTATTTAGCTTTTTAATAGTTATATTTTTCTATTTAGCTTTTTAATAGTTATAGTTTTCTATTTAGCTTTTAATAGTTATATTTTTCTATTTAGCTTTTTAATAGTTATATTTTTCTATTTAGCTTTTTAATAGTTATAGTTTTCTATTTAGCTTTTTAATAGTTATATTTTTTCTATTTAGCTTTTTAATAGTAATATTTTTCTATTTAGCTTTTTAATAGTTATATTTTTCTATTTAGCTTTTTAATAGTTATATTTTTCTATTTAGCTTTTTAATAGTTATAGTTTTCTATTTAGCTTTTTAATAGTTATAGTTTTCTATTTAGCTTTTTAATAGTTATATTTTTCTATTTAGCTTTTTAATAGTTATAGTTTTCTATTTAGCTTTTTAATAGTTATATTTTTTCTATTTAGGTTTTTAATAGTTATAGTTTTCTATTTAGCTTTTTAATAGTTATATTTTTCTATTTAGCTTTTTAATAGTTATATTTTTCTATTTAGCTTTTTAATAGTTATAGTTTTCTATTTAGCTTTTTAATAGTTATAGTTTTCTATTTAGCTTTTTAATAGTTATAGTTTTCTATTTAGCTTTTTAATAGTTATATTTTTCTATTAAGCTTTTTAATAGTTATAGTTTTCTATTTAGCTTTTTAATAGTTATAGTTTTCTATTTAGCTTTTTAATAGTTATATTTTTCTATTTAGCTTTTTAATAGTTATATTTTTCTATTTAGCTTTTTAATAGTTATAGTTTTCTATTTAGCTTTTTAATAGTTATAGTTTTCTATTTAGCTTTTTAATAGTTATAGTTTTCTATTTAGCTTTTTAATAGTTATATTTTTCTATTAAGCTTTTTAATAGTTATAGTTTTCTATTTAGCTTTTTAATAGTTATATTTTTCTATTTAGCTTTTTAATAGTTATATTTTTCTATTTAGCTTTTTAATAGTTATATTTTTCTATTTAGCTTTTTAATAGTTATAGTTTTCTATTTAGCTTTTTAATAGTTATATTTTTCTATTTAGCTTTTTAATAGTTATAGTTTTCTATTTAGCTTTTTAATAGTTATATTTTTCTATTAAGCTTTTTAATAGTTATAGTTTTCTATTTAGCTTTTTAATAGTTATAGTTTTCTATTTAGCTTTTTAATAGTTATATTTTTCTATTTAGCTTTTTAATAGTTATATTTTTCTATTTAGCTTTTTAATAGTTATAGTTTTCTATTTAGCTTTTTAATAGTTATATTTTTTCTATTTAGCTTTTTAATAGTTATATTTTTCTATTTAGCTTTTTAATAGTTATATTTTTCTATTTAGCTTTTTAATAGTTATATTTTTCTATTTAGCTTTTTAATAGTTATATTTTTCTATTTAGCTTTTTAATAGTTATATTTTTCTATTTAGCTTTTTAATAGTTATAGTTTTCTATTTAGCTTTTTAATAGTTATATTTTTCTATTTAGCTTTTTAATAGTTATAGTTTTCTATTTAGCTTTTTAATAGTTATATTTTTCTATTTAGCTTTTTAATAGTTATAGTTTTCTATTTAGCTTTTTAATAGTTATATTTTCTATTTAGCTTTTTAATAGTTATAGTTTTCTATTTAGCTTTTTAATAGTTATAGTTTTCTATTTAGCTTTTTAATAGTTATATTTTTTCTATTTAGCTTTTTAATAGTTATAGTTTTCTATTTAGCTTTTTAATAGTTATATTTTTCTATTTAGCTTTTTAATAGTTATATTTTTTCTATTTAGCTTTTTAATAGTTATAGTTTTCTATTTAGCTTTTTAATAGTTATATTTTTCTATTTAGCTTTTTAATAGTTATATTTTTTCTATTTAGCTTTTTAATAGTTATAGTTTTCTATTTAGCTTTTTAATAGTTATATTTTTCTATTTAGCTTTTTAATAGTTATAGTTTTCTATTTAGCTTTTTAATAGTTATATTTTTCTATTTAGCTTTTTAATAGTTATATTTTTCTATTTAGCTTTTTAATAGTTATAGTTTTCTGTTTTGCTTTTTAATAGTTATAGTTTTCTGTTTAGCTTTTTAATAGTTATATTTTTCTATTTAGCTTTTTAATAGTTATATTTTTCTATTTTGCTTTTTAATAGTTATAGTTTTCTGTTTTGCTTTTTAATAGTTATATTTTTCTATTTAGCTTTTTAATAGTTATATTTTTCTATTTAGCTTTTTAATAGTTATATTTTTCTATTTTGCTTTTTAATAGTTATAGTTTTCTGTTTTGCTTTTTAATAGTTATAGTTTTCTATTTAGCTTTTTAATAGTTATATTTTTCTATTTAGCTTTTTAATAGTTATATTTTTCTATTTTGCTTTTTAATAGTAATAGTTTTCTGTTTAGCTTTTTAATAGTTATATTTTTCTATTTAGCTGTTTAATAGTTATATTTTTCTATTTTGCTTTTTAATAGTAATAGTTTTCTGTTTAGCTTTTTAATAGTTATATTTTTCTATTTAGCTTTTTAACCGTTATATAATTTAATTATTTTGAGGAAAAATAAATTAACTCTGTTATATAATCTACACACAGATTACTTTTCACACACACACACACACACACACACACACACACACACACACATATATATATATATATATATATATATATATATACTAGTAGGGAGACCCGACCTTGCCCGAGATCGAATGATGATCAACGAATATTTTACACTCCTATATTTTTAGTATCGTCAAAATCCGTGAAATCGCTCGAAGGACGCTTCACATCCCTCCATGCAGTAACTTAGTCCAAAATATATGTTAACGGGGGAAAAAACATTAAGAAATTTACGTGCGGGATTTAAACCAAAAACAATACAAAAATAAACTTAGATTTGTAAATCTTATAAAATTCTTTGCAGTTAATTAAAAAAACTAAAATTAAGAAATTTACGTGCGGAGTTTGAACCTACAGATCACGTCATGCATAAAACAAAACACATTATCAACTTACCCACAGTAAAATTTTCACGGTTTGTTGTTCTTTCATTGTTGCTAAGTGACGATATGAAACAATGGCTTTATCGATCATGGATAAATTAAAATAACCGTTTCGATTATCGATTATCGGTAATTATCGAAGGTATTCTGTGACAAAAGATCACACCAAGACTTATGCACTAAAGTGCTGTAAATTTTAAAGAAAATGTGTTCAGCCGTTTCGGAGTCTATAAATAACGACTCGCACATACAGACAAGTTGCATATATATATATATATATATATATATATATATATATATATATATATATATATAATTTTCAGAGAGTTTGAGATGATATAATTATTTCCATAGTCAAACAACGTCAGAGCCAACATGAACCATGACAGCCAAGAAACCGAAAGTCTGAGACTCGAATTTCACTCTAATTTGGGCTCATCAATGAACACATCCGAACACGGGGTTCGAAACCCGAGTCTCTTGCATGCGAGGGGGGAGTACTCTGTCACTTAAGCAGACCGCGGCGAAATTCGATATATAGAATGAACCTTCTTTGTCTTGAACAAGGGGCGTGGTCATCCAAACAACGAGAAGCCAAGGCGATGTCTGACAAAGAGGAATTTTACACTTGCTAGGACGATGCCATTTAACATGCTAAACTAGCGAGCAATTGGTAATAGGATTCTTATTTGTGAGACTCCGTTTGTATTTTGTTTTTCTCTTGTGGTAGAAAAAAACACTCAACGGGAAGAGAGTTCTCAGGAATGATCGTACACTGATTGGTTGAAAATTCTTGGTGCCTAAATAAATGATTTTCCATAAATCATTTTATATATATATATATATATATATATATATATATATATATATATATATATATATATATATATATATATAACTACACCTAGGTTTTAAATAGGTCAGCTTACTTAGATATCTACTCTCCCCACGAAAAGCACATACAAAGGAAGGAGCGAACACCTAACGTCAACTGTACCATTATCCTGAAAGTGTCCGTCCATTAGCTCATTATGATGGGCGCTGTGAAAACTAGAAAGCTGATTGGCTAACTAAAAACTCAATAGCATGTCCGTATATAAAAACATAAGGTTACCACAACTCTTTGCATAAGCCTGACGAATTCTCACGAGAATTAAACGCGGAATATTCTGTGTAGCTTATTTGCCATATATATATATAAAGTCACTGTGTGTGTGTGTGAGTTCCTTCCTCATAGTTTTCAAAACGACTGAGCCTTTCTTTTGCAAATTTCACACGAAGGTAGTTGGAAATAAGCTATTGTAATCAGAAGCTGTATTGCAATAAGGTATCAAAAAAGGCAATTGATGGAGACCAGGAGAAGTACCTACACAGAAAGTTTATTGTGGAACAAGAGTTGGAAATTACGCAACTCTTGCTCCACAATAAACTTTCTGTGTAGGCAGTCATGCAGAGAGTATCCATTATCTCTCGAGACTGAAGTAAGCGCACTATTCTATTCTTAAGCAAAGGCAGGTTCGTCGTCTTCACAGCTAGTCTCTACCTGGAAAGCATCAGAACGTCAGTAAACGTTATTTCTAAAAAGCTTACCTTGAAAGGGAATTAATTATGTCAACCGTTAGTTTTGTACGATTCTTGTGAACAATGGATCCAACATACTTTCGCTTATCTATAATTGGAAATTACAAAATTAAAATGTCTCTGCGCTTGTTAGCAAAACAGCTAATGTCTTTTTCCATCTTTCGCAACGAAGCTTGAATTAACGTATTTCTGCTGGGAGACAATGGTTTGTGCTTGAAGATGAAACGGTTATGTTTGTCTTTTCTAAGGAATTCTATAGTAACTTTTACATAAATGGGATAGAAAACAAAACACTGTTATCTAAACAGGCGGGAAAAAGATTTAAATTATAATTTTTTTGCGTATGGATGTTGCTGTTTTTTTTTTTTTTTTTTTTTTTTTTTTTTTTTTTTTTACTATAGAGCCACCGTGTATCAAGGCCGAGAAGTCACTAAAGGAAAAAGGTTAATAAGTGTCAGATGAGATTGGTGATGGTCGAAATTGAGTAAGAATTAATTATTAAGGAGGATGGCTCAAGGAGAACTTATTGTGTTGGTCTTAAAAATGATCATGTTATAGTCAGCTGGAAAGAGGCTCCATGGTATAGTGTTCCACAGATGAGCAGTTCCATGAAAAAAAAATTTGCCCATGTAAGTTTTATTTAGTTTTAAGCACAGAGAGAGAGAGAGAGAGAGAGAGAGAGAGAGAGAGAGAGAGAGAAGGGGGAGAGAGAGGGACGTAAAGAAAGAGATATAAAGAGAAAGAATAAAAGACAGACAAAAGAAAAAGAAAGAAAGAGAGAGATAGAGAAAGATACAGAGAGAGGAAAATTATGCAAGAAGACGGCTCAAGAAAAACTTGTTTACGCAGGACTTGAAAGCGACCAAGTTATAGCCAGTTGTCAAGCAGCTCTGCGGTATTGTGTTCCATAGATGAGCAGTTATGTGAAAAAAGTTTTGCTGATGGAATTTTCGTTTAGTTTTACGAATGAATAGAGAGTAAGGGACAATTCTACATAGTGAGGCTCAATCGAGCATCTGCCACGAAGATATCGATAGAGCACGGATAGGTTCACAACAAAGTGGAAAGAGCCATGTATATAATAACATTTATAGTAATGGGATGCCTGACATTACCCCTATACACAATCATCTAATTAAATTAAATTTACCTTTTTGTAACCTATAATCTCGATTTACTGTATAAACTTCTGATATAATCTCTGTTACTCATATACTGAAATCTTTTATTTGGTGTGCTATTTGATATCATCAGATAGGACACCAAATAAAAGTAGTATATATATATATATATATATATATATATATATATATATAGTATATATATATCGGTCACCAAATAAAAGTAGTATATATACATCTATAGTAGTATGTATATATATATATATATATATATATATATATATACATCGGTCATTCACACACACACATATATATATAGATAGATATGATTAAACTATAAATTTGTTCAAGTAAAACAATTTTGTGTAATCTCAGAAACGATCGTACACTGATTGGTTGTCAGTTAAATTCTTGATGCCTAAATAAATGATTTTCCATAAATAATTTTACCATTTGCTTATATATATATATATATATATATATATATATATATATATATATATATATATATATATATATATATATATAGCCTTTGAGACTTTACACGACCGGTCACCACAGTCGATTGAAAATTTCTTAGGGCGACTAAAAGTCGTAAATCACTCGCCCGCCATTCGATAAAATTTCTTTAAATAAAGAAACGTGGAAAAACTCATTTATTTTACGACCTTCAAATATGCGGTAAGTTAGAATGACCTATGTCTCATCATTTGTGAATTCTCTCATCTCTAACTGTGAGACCGTAAGAATATCGTATTGAAAAAAGAGTGGTGACCCTAAAGGACAACAAAAGGTCAAATTTACACATTCGGCGTGTAGTCAAATTGTCGCCTTCATTTAGCTCTCTGATTTTGAAATTCATTTAGAAAAAAATTTCTTCGACTCTACAACTACATACACTTCATGCTTACAAAAGTAAAGACGAACATTTGAAAGAGGAAAAAACGCATCGTTCCGTCAAGCACGCACCGAAAATTAAATTATACAAGTAAGTAATCATATTTTTCTCAATTATATAAATTCATATATTTGCATACTCTTTTTGCGCAACTTTCAAAAAGTCACCGATACCCAATTTTAAAAATAATATTCCAAATTTTAGAATGTTGTGCCGAGGTGAATTCTTTGTTTTAATAGAAACAAAAGAGACCAATTTCTGTTCTATATCAAAGTTTTTTCCCCATAAATTACAGAGAACAATTGACCGTTTAGATATTAAAAAGATATTAAACCATGCCGATTTTCTAAGAAATCTAGTTCATTTCAGCTAAATGGTATTTTTTTTTAATATCGGAGATTTCGGGCCACGGAAATCTCGTACCAAGAGATTTCAGTCCACAGTCGTGAATACCTGGAGATTTCGTAACACTTTTTTCCAACACCCACGGTTTAGGCTAGATATTTTAATTTTTGTATGAAATTTTACGACATAATTTGGGTATCGGAAGAATAGTTTGTTGATATTTTTATTAAGAATAAAGAAGAAAAATATAAGTGAATTGTTGTAAAATTATTTACTATTATTGACTGAAACAAAGACATAAAGTCGAACGAGTAAAAATATTTTGGGGCGAGTAAATTTTTTCTCACACTCGACCGGCGGTCGAGTGATTTTTTTTTTCAAATCTCAAAAGCTGTAAAGTCACTTTTTGTTAGTATGTATATGTGAGTTCCTTCCTCACAGACTTCAAAACGACTGAGCCTATATTTTACAAATTTCACACAAAGGCAATTCATATTTCTGGAAGTGTTCTTAGATATGCTTTGTACAGAAATTCATCTGATAGCTATAGAAAATCGAAAAAAAAAAATCCGATCTTAAAAATAGTCTTTCTTCTCGCAAAGATAAAAATAAATTATAAGGGGAATATTTTACGTTACACCGGTGTAACCTAGGTCGGTATAACATGAAATATTTCCCTGTGAAATGTTTCTTTTTTTTTCTATAAGAGAAGAAAGACTATTTTAAAGACCGCCAAGCTCAAATATCAGCTGACGTGATATTGTAAATACGCACATTATCATTATTATGTTTTGCAAATTAGTCCGCTAGTCAACAGAGAATTCATTTTATAATAATACATACGCAATCTGCATGAATCAAAATACTATGTTAAAGCGTAATGCCTGACCAGGCAATGGTGGGCGTCCAGCTAGTACATATATATACATTGGTCAGATATTAAGCTACTGGTACCATATAAGCTATGTTATAACCTAGCTGTTGCATGGTATATAATCCTGGTTTTGATAAGACTTCATCGAAATAAAAAAAAAATATTGCATCGTCTCAGAAACAATCGTACACTGATCGGTAGTTGATGCTGAGTGCTTAGAGTGTAAGTAAATGATTTTCCATAAATCTTAGCTCATATTTCTTTTAGTCAGTCTGTCTGTCTATCTGTTCATTTCACTTTTAAGAAACTAGTGAGCCGATCTGATACGGCGTACGATACGACATGACATTTAGATATGATATGATATGTAGATACGATATAGCATTTAAATACTGTATAACATTTAGATATGGTTTGACGTTTACACACGGCAAAACATTTAGATAGGGTATGACATTTAGATATGATATTACACCGGGTTTCTAAAATACTTACCGTCAAATAAAATAAACAAACAAACGTTTTTCTCTCATACTTAAAATCCTAAAAAAATAATTATTCAGCTTTAAGATGATGATATGTGTCGGATAAGAAATAACTAGAAACCTATAACTATAGCAAATAAAATAAAAAATAATTGTATATATAAGTAAGAAGTAAAATGATTATATATATATATATATATATATATATATATATATATATATATATATATATATATATATATATAGCGGTCACACACACACATATATGTAAATAAACTATAAAATAAGAAATTTGAAATTAAAGATAAAAATAATTCGCCCCTAACCATCCTGCACCAACCTTTAACCAATAAAAAATACTATAAATGCACTAAACCTCAAAGGAAAAGATCATAAGGGCACGATGATCTGCTCAAAATCAAAATTGGATGAGGAATTAAAAATAATTACTGATACTCTCTCCAAAAACGGGTACCCTTTGGATGTGATTAGGTCAGTTATACAAAGGAAAATAGCAGAGTCCTCTGTAACTAAAATTCAAACGGTTAATAAATGTCCCCGTTTACCTTGGCTGGGGACAGTAAGTGAGAAGTTTGCAAACAATGCAAAATTGTTATTTTGCTTCAAATGTACGTGTTGTGTTCTCTACGAGAACGTTAATGCCATCCTCTCGAAAAGATGTTCTACTCCGCCATAATAATAATAATAATAATAATAATAATAATAATAATAATAATGATAATAATGTAATTTACAATTTTGAATGTAGTTGCAGTGCCAACTATGTGGGGCGAACAACATTAAGATTGGATGAAAGAATCCAACAATACGTACCAAAATCAGAAATGGGACATCTTAAACAACAGACTTAATTGCCAATACAAACGGGTCCTCAATTACTGACCACCTTATAAAAAACCCGCCTTGTGCAGCGAAATTTACCACGGATTCTTTTTCAATCCTGAGTCGTGCTCACTCATTATTTCATTTAAAGATCTTGGAGACGGTTCACGTTCGGTTAAGAAGGCCTTCACTCTGTAAGCAGAATGAATGCCTCTTGGGTTTGAGCGTGATTAGTCTCTAGGATCTTCAAGTAATATAACGTTGTTGCATCTTAATAGCTTTCTCCAATTTTTTTTTCCATACATAACGTAACGCAACGTTATTTTTATTTGTACATATTTTCGATTCCCATTCGTGTATTTTTTCTCTCAAATCCCTCGATACAGCTTTGATAGAGCGATGGCGAAACTAGTCAGCTGACACACATTTTCTTCTTCCCTTTTTTTATTCTCTTCACCCCGTTAACTTTATTTTAAACGTTTTAATCGTGAATTTTCGTTTTCCTTTCATGATTACATTATATAAATTTTGTACCCCTCAAAGAACCATTATATATATATATATATATATATATATATATACATATATATATATATATATATATATATATATGCTCCTGAAGAGAGCTTGATATGGAACCTAAACAGTTCCCTATCAGCAGGTTTGAAATCGACGGTACCGATAACTTATCTAAACTTTCTGCAAATAAAAACTATAAGAATATATATATATATATATATATATATATATATATATATATTAGTATTTAAGTTCAGCGTTGCCCGGGTGTTTGGAGGTATACGTTGAGCTTAAAAAAAAAAAGAAGCGGTCAATTTTTTTTTTATTTGACCCCTATTATGACCCTTTATATATTATTGTTTTGGGCTCAAATCGAGTTATTAAGTTAGATCCATGTCCAAGGAACTTATATTTAAAATTTCAAGTGTTTAAACCCAAAATTGTCGGAGGAGTTTGGTAGAGTTCTCAAAGGTTAAATCGTTAAAAATTGACCTCTTAACAGCCAAATTTCTGGCCGAAAACAAATCAAAAAAGTTTTTCTCAA
Source organism: Euprymna scolopes (assembly GCF_053919585.1). NCBI lineage: Eukaryota > Metazoa > Mollusca > Cephalopoda > Sepiida > Sepiolidae > Euprymna > Euprymna scolopes. The sequence continues at coordinate 54,216,156 of NC_136518.1, forward strand.
ATCTCAGTACCCTGTATATCAAATTTCGAGTCTGTAGCGTAAAAATTGACAGAGTTATTGCGTATGGAAATGCACACACACACACACACACACACACACACACACACACACACACACACACACACACACACACACACACACAGACACATAGCCACACAAATACACAGACACGTTCATTTATATATCTATCTATATAACTATAAAAGCGAACGTGTCTGTGTGTCAGTGTGTCTGTCTATGTGTCTGTGTGTCTGTCTGTGTCTGTTTGTCTGTGTACATTTCGCTACGAATTAACTGTCAATTTTTAGACTAACGACACGAAATTAGATAAACAGGGTACTGAGATTTGGAAAAATCTATGTGATCGGTTTTCGGCCAGAAATTTGACTGTTAAACGGTCAAAGTTCAACGATTTGATCTTTGAGAACTTTACCAAACTCCTCCGACAATTTTGGCCCTACACACTTCGAATTTTAGATATAGGTTCCTTGGACATGGATCTTACTTAATAACTGGAGTTGAGCCCAAAACAAAAAAATTTATGGGACAATAATAGGGGTCAAAGTTAAAAAAAATTGACCCTTTTTTTTGCTCAGCATACACCGTTAAACACCCGGGCAACGCGGTGCACTCATGCTAGTATATATAAGTGCGTATATATATATATATATATATATATATATATATATATATATATATATATATATATATATATATACTAGCATGGGTGCCCGGCGTTGCTCGGCTGTTTAGTGGTGTATGCTGAGCAAAAAAAAAAGGGTCAATTTTTTTTTAACTTTGACCCCTATTATTGTCCCATAAATTTTTTTGTTTTGGGCTCAAATCCATATATATATACGCACTTCATGTGCATGACTAAAACATGTCTTTCATGGTTAGAATTTTATATTATATATATATATATATATATATATATATATATATATATATATATATATATAAGTGAACGTGTCTGTATGTCTGTGTGTGTCTGTCTGTGTACATTTCCTTACACAATAACTCTGTCAATCTTTAGTCTACAGACTCGAAATTTGATATACAGGGAAAATCGATGTGATGAAACACATCGATGTGATCCGTTTTCGGCCAGAAATTTGGCGATTGAGGGGTCAAATTTCAACGATTTGACTTTTGAGAACTCTACCAAACTCCTCCGGCAATTTTGGGTCTAAACACTTGAAATTTTACATATATATTCCTTGGACAGGGATATAACTTAATTACTTAATTTGAGCCCAAAACAATAAATTTTAAGGAGTCATCATAGCGGTCAAATTTAAAAAAAATTGACCATTTTTTTTTTTTTTGCTCAGCATACACCTCCAAACATCCGGGAAACGCCGGGCTTAAATGCTAGTACATCTATAAAAGTGAACGTGTCTGTGTGTTTGTGTGTCTGTCTGTGTGTCTGTGTGTTTGTGTACATTTCCTTATGCCATAACTCTGTCAATTTTTAGCCTACAAACTCGGTATTTGATATACAGGGTACTGAGATTTGGGAAAATCTATGTGATCGGTTTTCGGCCAGAAATTTGTCTGTTAAGGGGTCAAAGTTCAACGATTTGACTTTTGAGAACACTACCAAACTCCTCCGACAATTTTGGGTCTAAACATTTGAAATTTTAGATATAGGTTCCTTGGACATGGATCTAACTTTATAACTCGTAAGCAAGATTCTGGAATAGGGTCAAAATGGAATTTTCGCATTGTTCAGTTTTCACATAAAATAGTTTAGATATGTTGTTTGAAAAGGAATTTAATTATTCAATTCTTTTTATGAAAACTGAATTAAAATGAGGTCAGTTAGAAGAACGAACAATAGCAAATTTAAATATGTTGAAAAATAAGTTAGGTCGAAAAAAATAGGTTAGAGAAAATTCATTGTCTGCAAAAGTGATTTGGAAACGTGCCAAACAAAGTATGTATAGGCCACGTGAGTTCTCGGCGAGGTCCAGCACATTTTGGATATGGTATGACGTCATGGCAGAAATGAATTCTCAATATCGGAGCTAGAGTTAGACAGACGAGAGACAGATTCTGTCTACAAAAGACATCTTTAGGTCTTGAATGCTATTAGCAAGTGAGCGGAAGTCACCCTAAGCAGGTTGAACCATCTTCCCGCAAAGCAGGAAGTGCCTAGAGAATATCAAATTTACAAGCAGTCCCCAGTGACATGTATATCCCAGTAACGGGAACGGTGTACACGATAGGGAGATGTCGACGCTCTTCTACATACAGCGCCTGGTATTCTCAAATAGTCACCAATCTGGTATTGACCAGGCTCAACGTTGCTTAATTTTAGACATCTAACGAGCACCAGTGTGTCAACGTATGCTTGAATCCAATAGAATCAAATGACTTAGTTAATTATTTAAAATCAATTCGATGTAGAAACTTTTGCCGAATCAAAATTTAATCTTGAGAATTTTTTGAAAACTTTGTGGTTTTGAAAAATCATTTAAAAATCTTTATTCATAACAATAACGACCGTTGCTCTCTATAACTTGATTCCGTATGTCAACGAGTTTACAAATGCCTCGGTTGTAAATTTCTTTAGGTTTTGATGCGAAATATGAATCTAACTCATGTTCAAGCTGTTCTCATAATATTCATCCTCGAAATAAGTACTATTCCAAGGAAGTTTTTTTTTTTAGTTGGGAGCCACCACTTTTCAAGGCTCGAAAGCTACTCAAGGATAAGGGTTTATTAGGCACCGCCAAAAAAATGGCCGCAAAATCCAGTTGTTGTTGTTTTTTAAAACGAAATTACATTTATTAAAATCAATTATTTCTGAGTAACTTCTTTTTTCCAGAAAGATAAAACCCTGAAATTTATCATATAGAAAACAGAATAATGTAAAACTTTTTCTACTATTTTTAATTAAATTTTAAATGTTAAATTTTCCCAAAAAGTTAACAATTGACATTTTTTGTCTTGCACAAAAAACGTACATAAATATTAAAAAAAAAGGTTTTGAAATAATTAATTTATTTATTTATTGTCTAACTAAGATTTAGGATGATTTTCTAAGAGAATATGCAAAAATATTATAATATAAGTACCTGAATTTCAAATAATCCCACTTATTCATATAGGTAACCAGATATTTCGCGTCGATCTAGAGTCTAGATCGACACTGTTTACGTTTGCGTTTGACAAGAAGAAAACTATGAAAGACCAAACAGGCCAAAAAAACTTATTTTTCAGTGACGAAAATTTCAATGTATTATTAAGCTGAGGCTGGCCAGTACCAGATGGGTGACCATTTGTATGAGTTTGGTTTTTAATGTGTACGTGTGTGGGGGCTAGGCTCTCCAAAATGGGGGGGGCAATTTAAAGCAGAATAAAAAAAATTATTTCAGCGCGTTTGGTCCACCGTAGTCGAAAGGCTGTAAACGTTTTCAAACGGGATCGAAAAAAATGATGCTATTTTTAACACAAAGGGCACAATATTTATCGATTTTTTTTGTATCGATTCTTCAAAGCATGCCCTGTTTAATAATGGTCATGCATTATTCGGCTCGCTAAAAAAAATTGTTAATTTATTTATCAAAAATTTTAAAATGGCTTTTTTCGTATAAATATTAAAAAAAAAAATTTTGTTTTGCTTAACTTAAATTAATTATTTTACTTAACATATTCACCGAATTTCACACTTCAAAACTCAAAAGCGGGATAATTAAACACAATCGAAGTTCTGATATTCAGACGTCAAAATAAGGTATGCAAACAATTTATTTATTTATTTTTAAATCTATAATTCTGTCCTTTACAACAACACAATATCTTGTGTTCAGTTTCAGATGATTATTTTAAGCATATTTGTTCCCACTTCAAAACAAGGGGGGTTTGTAAGCAAAAAAATATATATATATAAATATCGTTTATGAAAAATAAGTACACTGTTATAAAGTTCATTCTTCTCCTAATAATCGCTGAAAATTTCATATTGATCGGATAATTACCTGATTTTTGGTAGATTTTTAAAAAGACGGTCCGTCAAAAAGTACTGACCTGCCCCCCCCCCCAGTTTTGGCGGTGCCTAGGGTTAATGAATGTAAGGTGGTAGTGTAGTAATCGATAATGGTGTAAAGTGATTAGAATTTGATTATTTATGGGGACGACTCAACAAGAACTTGTTTACATTGGATTTGAAGACTTCCATGTAGTATTCAATCGGGAAGCAAACCAGCCGAACAGTGTTCCAAAGATGGGCGGTTCTGAGAAATAAGTTTTGTTTATGGAATCTGCGTTTAGATTTAGGAACAAAAAGAGATTGGTATGAATCATATAAAGTGGTTGTTGCTAGTCGAGTGTTTTTTTTGTGAAAGTTTGGCAAAGTGGGGCGCTATAGATTAGATTTAAGCCGAGCACTTGCCATGAAAATAGGGGAAAAAGGTTGCAGAGAAGACAAAAGGGCATCACCTACTAGGTTTTGAAGCTGGATTTGAACTCTATCCAGGCAGAATAGGGAACGCCGAGCAGTTTCTGGCCAGATGTGGCAACAGTATTCCATTTTAGGATGTATCTGTACCAGAAGCTTGTCTAGACATGGAGCTTCCCCAAGACTAGAACCATTCATTTCAATCGAGGCGTGGTGGGGATCAGAGCGAATTTGATGAAAGGAGAGAAGCTTGGTTTTCGATGCAATAAAATTAACCAACAATCTTTTACTTGTACCACGTTCTCAAGATCAGAAGAGAGGGAATCAGGAAGATCTTGGTCATTGCTGGCCTTTGAAGCGTTGACATAAATTATCGTGACGTCTGCATGTGCAAGATGGGGCAAAATTCCTCAATCAAATTCTTCTAGACGATCTTTGGTCAGTAGTATTGGTGTGATAACGGGCATTATCATGATGGAAGATGACGAGCTACCTGATGACTAAATAATATTGCAGAAATATATAAATTATGCTTTAATATTCTGAAAGAAAATTTTATAAATTTATCATCTAATATATAAACGGATATATGTCCGTCTGTCCGTCTCCATATTTTCAAACTCTATCTTCTCCGAAACTAAAAGTCACAGAGCGGCGCGCGGGGCCTATAATGATTGGATTTTTACGGGCCGTTCTCTTATCGGTCTTTAGCCGGTTAATATTGTTTTTAAGGGGCTAAAAATGGGTCAAAACTGAAAAATCGTTAAACAATTTGTACATTTATCTTAGTTTATTTTTATATTAAATTTTTAATCGGTTTATATGCGTGTCATGCTAGTACAATGGTAACGTCATTAAATTTGAATGCTACCGTTTCGGTTTCGATTCTAGCTGATGACATCTAAATCCTTGTTTTTACTTTTGAAATCACGACTCTATAATAATATATACGAAACCTGGACAAATTAAAATATTATATTCAAGCGTATTTTACGCCCGGACAAAGTCATCGCTAGTGATGATATATTAAAGTAATGGCAAGTTCTCGTCTGAGCTCCAATCTATGGTGCACTCTCGCCAAACTTTCACGTAAAACACTCGTCTAATCAAAACCACTATCAATAATTCTCCACACTCTTTATTTGTGCCTAAACCTAAACAGGTATTCCATGATTAAAGCTTTTTTTCTTAGACCTGCACACATGTGGAACTCCCTTCCGTTTGCCTGCTTTCCAGCTGACTACAATCTGATTGTCTTCAAGTCCAACATAAACAAGTTCTTGATGAACCGTCCCCCTAAGTAATCCAATTTACAAAATTCCCACTACTTAAGTTTACTACGCTATAATCACATTGACTAATGTATACCCATTAACACTTATCCTCGAGTGGCCCCGGATCTTGATAAGTGGTGATTCCTTTGTATAATAATAATAATAATAATAATAATAATAATAATAATAATAATACTAAATAAAAATATTCAGTTCATTCTCACTCCTGGACAGGGTTCAAAAGAGAGTCGCCAACCTGATAGGTCCTGTACTGTCATCTAGGATTCAGCCTCTGTCTCATCGACGAAATTTTGCATCCCTCTGCCTGTTCTACAAATACTTTAATGGTGAATGCTCTGACGAACTACAAGCGCTTATACCTCCTCGACGTGACTACCCCCGACAAACCCGACAAGCCGCTAAGTCCCATCCCTTTACAGTAGAGATCCCTAGGTGTATGAAAGCCTTTTACTCCAATAGTTTCTTCCCCAGAACTGCAATACTTTGGAACTCCCTTCCGGGATTCTGCTTTCCCAACTGTACTGATATGCAGAAGTTTAAGTGTAATGTGAACAAACATCTTGCTACTCATTTTCTTCCATAAAGCCCCTGCAACTTATGTCCCCGATAGTAGCCACCTACTTCGAAGTGGCACTGTGCCTTGTTTGGTGTGAAAATTGATTAAAAACAATTACAAATAAATAAAATATACTTATCTAACCCTTGAGTTATACATTCACACGTGAATAAGCATACAATTGTGTTAGATTTTTAAGAATGAAAATTTAAATTAAAAAGATATTTGAAGGACTATATTGCGATGGAATAAGTCAGACAAGAAAATAAATGACTTTGCTAATTATTGAACCCAGAGATAACTAAGAGAGAGAGAGAGAGAGAGAGAGAGAGAGAGAGAGAGAGAGAGAGAGAGAGATGAGTTACTTGTTCCGTTAATTATAAATAAGGCCATGACAAGAGAATATTTTTGTGATTGTTTTGACTCTCGAGTATATATCCGACGCAGTTAGACTCAGTCAATCAATCGAGAACCACATCACTCTATCTAAAAACATATAAAATATTAACTGATATATACTCGAGAGTCAGAATAATTAAAAGAATATTCTCTAGTCATAGCCCTAGTTATAAATTACGGCTATTAAAAATAGGATTTGGTGTTATAAATATTCCAAGAATGCATTTGGTTCTATTAAAGTATATAAAAAAGCTTTAGGTGAATAAACATTGATTAACTCATCTATATATATATATATATATATATATATATATATATATATATATATATATATGAAAATGAACGTGTCTGTGTGTGTGTCTGTGTGTGTGTCTGTATGTTTAAATTTCCCTACGCAATAACTCTGTAGATTTTAAGTCTACAGACTCGAAATTTGATATACAGGGTACTGAGATTTGGGAAAATCTTTGTAATCGGGAAGAAATTTGCTTGTTAAGGGGTCAAAGTTCAACGATTTGACCTTTGGGTCTAAACACTTGAAATTTTAGATATAGGTTCCTGGAACATCTGACTTAATAACTTGATGGGAGCCGAAAACAATATTTGTTAAGGGGTCATAATAGGGGTCAAAGTTTTAAAAAAAATCTTTTTTTGCTCAACATACACCTCCAAACACCCGGGCTATGCCGAGCTGAAATGCTAGTATTAAATATAATTCAGTGTTTTAATAACGTTGATAATACTCGTATGATGAAAGTTAAAAGAAACATTTAAAGATTTAATGCCATGAAACTGATATATACCCGAGAGTCAAAATTATAAAAAGAATATTCTTTTGTCATAGCCCGAATTATAAATTACGGCTAGTAAAACAGAATTTTATGTAATAAATACACCAAGAACTGTATTTGTCATAAATATCCCAAGAACTGTATTTGTCATAAATATTCCAAGAACTGTATTTGTCATAAATATTCCAAGAACTGCATTTGTCATAAATATCCCAAGAACTGTATTTGCCATAAATATTCCAAGAACTGTATTGGTCATAACTATTCCAAGAACTGTATTTGTCATAAATATTCCAAGAACTGCATTTGTCATAAATATCCCAAGAACTGTATTTGCCATAAATATTCCAAGAACTGTATTTGTCATAAATATCCCAAGAACTGTATTTGTCATAAATATTCCAAGAACTGTATTTGTCATAAATATCCCAAGAACTGTATTTGTCATAAATATCCCAAGAACTGTATTTGTCATAAATATTCCAAGAACTGTATTTGCCATAAATATTCCAAGAACTGTATTGGTCATAACTATTCCAAGAACTGTATTTGTCATAAATATTCCAAGAACTGCATTTGTCATAAATATCCCAAGAACTGTATTTGCCATAAATATTCCAAGAACTGTATTGGTCATAACTATTCCAAGAACTGTATTTGTCATAAATATTCCAACAACTGTAATGGCCATAAATATTCCAAGAACTGTATTTGCCATAAATATTCCAAGAACTGTGTTTGCCATAAATAATCCAAGAACTGTATTCGCCATAAATATTCCAAGAACTGTGTTTGCCATAAATATTCCAAGAACTGTATTTACGGTAAATATTCCAAGGACTGTATTTGCCATAAATATTCCAAGAACTATATTTGTCATAAATATTGCAAGAACTGTATTTGTCATAAATATTCCCAGAACTGTATTTGCCATAAATATTCCAAGAATTGTAATGGCTATAAATATTCCAAGAACTATAATGGCCATAAATATTCCAAGAAGTGTATTTGCCATAAATATTCCAAGAACTGTAATGACCATAAATATTCCAAGAACAGTATTTGCCTTAAATATTCCAAGAACTGTAATGGCCATAAATATTCCAAGAACTGTAATGGTCATAAATATTTCAAGAACTGTATTTGTCATAAATATTCCAAGAACTGTATTTGCCATAAATATTCCAAGAACTGTATTTGTCATGAATATTTCAAGAACTGTAATGGCCATAAATATTCCAAGAACTGTAATGGCCATAAATATTCCAAGAACTGTATTTGTCATAAATATTCCAAGAACTGTATTTGCCATAACTATTCCAAGAACTGTAATTGCCATAAATATTCCAAGAACTGTATTTGCCATAAATATTCCAAGAACTGTATTCGTCATAAATATTCGAAGAACTGTATTTGTCATAAATATTCCAAGAACTGTATTTTTTCTATTAAAGTATATAAAAAAAGCCTTAGGTGAATAAGCGTTGATTAACTCATATTTAATATAATTCAGTATTTTAATAACGTATGGCTCGTATGATGGAAGTTTGAATATAACAATTTAAAAAAAATAAGATATTTTCAACGGCTTGAATGCCATGAAACTAATCAGTCAGATAAACAACAACAAAAAAAAAAACGACTCAGTTAATTATTTAAGCATCCTAAAAAAAACAATAAGACTAAAAACCAAAAAACTAATAGAGGGAATTATTCGAGAAAGTATAATTAATTCGAGACACTCTTAATAAACAACTCGCCGAAGACAATAGATTAAAAAAGAATAAAGTAAAACTGGCAGAAAATTTTTGCAGACAAAATAAGTTCTCTTTCTTTTTTCTTTTCGCCATTGTTTTGTTCGAAGACACTAACCATTATTATGTTGAGAACAGAACCATGGCCCATATACGTCGATATTTCTGATATAAAATGCTTTTATTTACAAAGTGACCAGTCCTAAAATGCAAACCCATGGAATTTTCAATAAAATTCACCATTTTTTTTCTGAAATCCAACCATATTTGGGACAAAGAAATTTAAGCGCATGTTAAGATAGAGTCAACGGATCGATAAAAAAAATGTCCTTTTAAGCAAAAATAATATTTTTACTTAATTGTAATGTCGAAAATTGTAATATATCCAAAATTCATCGCGTAGAAAGATATTTATTCTTAAAATTAATTTTTACGGAAAATTGGGTAAAATTGCATTTTTCTTAGATGTTATGAAGTAGACAGTAAGAGTTCACGCAGTGGACATAACTGGGAACGCATATTTTATATTACATGTTCAATGGCTTGTAATATTACTAAAAACGCAATAGCGTTTGATCTATTAGATGGATTTTTAGTAATTTTTGGATATATTACTATTTTCGATATGACAATTAAGTAATTAATATTGTTTTTGCTTAAAACATATTAAAAACTTCGATCTGTTTAAAGAAGTACATAAACCTCAGTTTATTCCTGACCTGTCTATCAAGCGTCGTGTTGTAAACGTGTTATACTATTTATGTATGAGAAATTAAGGCACGATAATTGGTACGACAAATTCCTCCCGAGGATTATCTATTCTATTGATATTTAGGTACGTCATTCGAGCAACCTAAAGTTCTTATGTCAAGAATAACAAGAAGGGAGCGATTTTAATTTAGACGGACTGGCATGCTACGCTTTTTTTCCTGCTAATAATCTTTGCAACAAATAACGGACAGGGCGGGATTTGATGGAAGTAAATATTTTGTTGATGTGTTTACTTTTCACTAGCGCGACCTATGGAAATTCCACAATGACTGATAACAAACATTTGAAAGCCTTAATTGAAGCCGATCCTCGCAAAGCCACGCAAGAAGTTGCTGTTGAACTCGAGGTCGATCACTCAACAGTCGTTCGCCGTTGAAAGCAAACAGGGAAGTCAAAAATGTTGGATAATTGTGTTCCGCGTGAATTGAATGAAACGATAACAAAAGAAATTGTCATTTTGAGGTGTCTTCTATGCTCTTTCTGCGCGACAAAAACGACCCATTTCTCGAGCGGATTGTGACGTATGATGAGAAGTGGATCCTCTATGACAACCGGTGATGTTTGGCACAACACCTCCCGAAGTCGAAATTGCACGCAAAAAAGGTTATGGTGACTGTTTGGTAGTCTGCGGCCGGTCTCACCCATCACAGCTTCTTGAATCCGGGCAAAACGATTACGGCGGAAAAGTACTGCCGACAAATTGACAAAATACACCAGAAACTCCAACGTATGTACCCGAGATTGGTCAATATGAAGTAACCAATTCTGCTCCATGACAACTCTCGCCCGCATGTAGCTCAACTGACTCTGAAGAAGCTGAACAAATAGGGCTATGATACTCTCGCCCACCGATTATCACTTTTCAAGCATCTTGACAACTTCCTGTGCGAAAAGTGCTTCAATAGCCGAGACCATGCCGAATCGGCCTTCAATGATTTCATCACTTCCAGAACTCCGGGTTTCTATGCTAATGGGATAAATAAACTTGTCGATTCTAACGGTTCTTATTTCGATTAATAAAGTTTATTATAAAAGAAGTTATTATTTGAAGTTGAACGTCAGGAAACGACATTATTTTTGCACCAACCTTTTGCCTAGACAGAAAGACAAGCCGAGTCGGATTAATTTATTTTTTAATTTTATTTATTGCAGACTAATCTCCTCATCTTTTCTTTGTTGTTTTACGACGTTTCGGCCAACTATTCCTCTGGCCTTCATCAGGTGGTAACCGCGACGGATAGGAACTCTGAATCTCCTGACTGCATTCACTACAATTACTGCCTTCTGTAGTTGTTGTCATCTCACCACGTTTTTGGCCAATTGAGCCTCTGACCGACTTTGGATAGGATTGAAACTGCTATCTTCAGACAATTCTCACCTGAAACCGTCAACGTCTCTATCAACTGCGCCACGGACCCCAAAGCGCGATCAGGGTTGAATTATTTTTTTTTTGTCTTATAAATTCATATTTATTATCTGATCTTCCATCGATTGATTGCCTGCTCTAGTTGGGTACCCATCGCGGTGCATCGGGAGGAAGCTTCACATACATCTACGCAGTGATAGTCCACAATATATTGTCGTCTACATTGCACTGTAGAGAATCTACTGTTGATTTTATAAAATTATTTTATTTTTTATATAATGGCTTGAATCAAAGTTTAAAATGTAAAAATAAGGTGTCATGGTTCATTTCGAACGCGCCCCGGTCATATCAAAGAACCTACTGTTGATTTTATATGTATGGCCTTAGCGCTTCTGCGGTGATAATGGCTTGAATTTAAGATTTAAATAATTAAAAAAAAACTCTAGTATCATGATGTAATTGTGCTGTAATCAGAAACATTCATGTCATATCATAGAACCTACTGTTAGTTTTATATGTCGGGCCTTTCAGCTTGTGCGGTAATAAAACTTCTCAAATGCACTTGTGATGTTAGGTTTTATAAGGTGTTAAGTTTGGTCAAAACCGCCTGTTCCTTCGTCCATCGAATTATTTCGATTATCGATTATCGATAAATATCGAAGACGTTGTGATACAAAACCTATTCAAAAACATTGCCAGATACATAAAGAACCTTCGCGTGAAATTACGTAAAAATTAGTCCAGCCGATTTCGAGTCCATACAGAATGAACTCGCACACACACACACGCACACACACACACGCACACACGCACACACACACAGACAAAGTTCCTTTTATATAATAGTAGCGATTGGTGCGAAGAAAAATAATATCGACATAATCACGTTGACACACTGGTTCTCATCAGATCACCGAAGTAAAGCAACGTTGAGCCTGGCTAGTACCAGATGGGTGACCTTTTGGGAATTCTAGACGTTGTATGTGCTCTCCGCATATATCGAAAGTGTTCCAAGTGATTCTGAACCTCCACTTGCCACTGGTATTTAACAACGACGACTCAGGAGAAGTATTGTTGGCGATTGCGCAACACTTGCCACAAAAATTCCGCGAGCAGGCACCCTTACAGTGAGTATACATAATCTCTCAAGACTGAAGGAAGCTACTTTTGTAAAAAGAGATAAAGAGTATACTCTGCTCTACTTCGGTATTGAGCACGCTTGTATTAACCTAGTTAAACTTCAATGGTTACGTAAACCAAGAAAACAATAACCTCAGATTATATATATATATATATATATATATATATATATATATATATATATATATATATATATATATATATATATATCCTTTATTTGCTACCTTTTCTAATACATAACTTTTTTACCCAATTAATATTAACTGTTGGTGTAATTCTTGGCTATGCACAAAGACGATCTACGAGGGCCTCTATCAAAGCCAAGGACCAGGCAATAACCTCAGATTATATATATATATATATATACGTAGTATTTTTGTTGTTGATTTTTTAAACGATATTGATGTTAGCGTCTTCACCTTGCATATCGGATGTTTTTTTTTTTTAGAAATTGCCCATTTTATATTTTGGACGTCAACAAATAATGTTTTCATTTATTTATTTATTTATTTTTAAAACAGTAATCTACGTACATGTATGTTTAATAAATAAATAAATGAATATATATATATATATATATATGTATATATATATATATATAAAGATTTATACTTTTTTTTCAAACATATCTGATGAAATGTAAATACGAAAATCTTTAAATAATATAAAATTTAAATTTGGTTTATATCGAAACAATTGTAATATCCGAAAAAAAATACAAATATGAAGTTATTCTTTTTTGTTGTATTTGGTCTGTGTGTGTGTGTCTGGTCACAAATAGGCTCCTATATGGTTGACTATTAAAAAACTGATTACATATAATGATAGAAGATGTATCGAGACTCAGGACTTGGTATGTTTGATCTGGAAGAACGGCGATTCATTAAAATTGTGGGGTCTGCGTTCGCGCCTGGTCAACAAAGTATGGAAATAAAAAAAAAATTTACAAGTGTTTTTGATAAAGATGTATATAAGAATACTTTGATAAGTATGTTTTAACTTAAATAGGGATGGTATAATAAAATTGTGGGGTCTGCGTTCGCGACTGGCCTCCATAGAATGGAAATAGTCACAAACTTTAATAAAGACTTTTCATATCTATTTGCGTTAGTATACTTTGATAAGTATGTTTTAGTTTGAAGAAATATGGTATAGTAAAATTATAGGGTGTTCGTTCGCGCCTGACCTCCATAGAATGGAAATATGTCACAAAGCTTAACAAGGTTTTTTTAAATATAGATCCGCAGAATATTGGGATAAGTGTTTAAGTGTGAACAGGTATGGTATAATAAATTATGGGGTTTATCTATTTTATTTTTACTTTGCTTTGGTTTTGATACCTTCAAATTCAACCCAACTTTACAACTCTACCTTTTCATAACCTATCATACTTTCATAAATCAGAATCCATTTTCACTAGACTGTTTTCGAACACAGTCAACGACGGGTACCTTTCCTAGTATATATATATATATATATATATATATATATACATATATATATATATATATATATATATATATATATATATATATATATGCTCGATTACCGAAATGTCAATCATGTAGCTTAATATATAAGTCAATTCACATGGCTTACATTCTTATTGATATATATACACTGCACATACATATATATATACATATATATATACATACATAATATACATATATACATACGCATATATACATATATACACGTACATATATACATATATATATATACGTATATATATACATATATATACATATATATATATACATAGGTATATATACATATACATATATATACATACATAATATACATATATACATACGTATATATACATATATACATATATATACGTACATATATACATATATATATACATAGGTATATATACATATACATATATATATACATAGGTATATATATCTATACATATATATAGGTATATATACCTATATATATAGGTATATATACATATATATACATAGGTATATATGCATATACATATATATACATATATATATACATAGGTATATATGCACATATATACATGCATATACATACATATACATAGGTATATATACATATATATAGGTATATATACACATATATATAGGTATATATACATATATATACATAGGTATATATACATATACATATATATACGTATATACATATATATATACATACGCATATATACATATTCAAATATATATACATACGTATATATACATATACACATATGTACACATAAACATATATACACATACATATACATATATAGATACATATAGATATATACATACATATACATATATATATACATATATATATATGTATATATATATATATACCTAAAGAGAGGGAGGGAGGGAGAATTGTTTAAGAAGAAGACAATGACAAATATTGTCCTGAGATCTGCGATTTCTTTTGAGATGGAATTATTTTGCAGTCTCCAATTCGTTGCATTCTATTGTCAGTGGAACATGAATCGCACATGGACCTTGTCTTTTGTTTTTATGATAAGAATGAACGTTGGGAGTTGCATTGCATATGCACCTATATAAACAAAACAGAAAGAAAGAAATACGCGAAAAGCAGAGAAAGAACTATTTCGTCTAATGCCATTGTTTGGAGGTGGGAATCACATGCTGCAGACATTTTATTTTTAGCAGAATCTTTTTTTTTTTTTTTTTGCTTTTATTCGTGTTTTATGGAATAAAATAGCAACAAAGAACGAAAGGAAAAAAATCCATAATCTGAGAAAAAAAAAACGTTGAAAAAGAATGGAGAAGAAAAAAAAATGCGACCTTAAAAATGCTAAGCGAAAAGGCATGAAAACGAAAAAATATCTTAGAAGTAAGAGTAAAAAAAATATTATTCGAATAAGATTAGGAGAAAGAATTGTTTTTTATGAGAAAAAACAAAATTGATTAAATGAAAAAGTGAGTGAAAAAAAAAAGAAAGATTTTTAAATGGATAAAAAAATGAAGAAAATATAACTTTTTTGTTTCTGTTTGAAAACAAAAAAAAACAATGAGAATTACTAATTATTACGTCAAAAAATTGATGTGAATACAGAAAATCTAATGATTAAGTACACTGAAAATATGACAGGTAATGGCAGAGAGAGATAGAGAATAGAGAGTGATAGTGGACAGACAGTAAAACGATCAGACGAAGAGAGAGAGAGAGAGAGAGAGAGAGAGAGAGAGAGAGAGAGAGAGAGAGAGAGAGAGGGGGATGAAAAATCTGACAGTGTGAGAGGGAATGGCGAAAGAAAACCAAAGAGGGTGATGAAGATAGAAAGAAAGAGAGAAGGATGAGGAGAATCAGACAAGAGAGAGAAAGAGAATGTGTGATAGACTGAGAGGGAGAGAGGTTCAGTGAAGCAGAAAAGGAGATAGATAAATAGATAGATAGATAGATAGAGAGGTAGATAGAGAGCTAGCTAGCTAGCTAACTAGTTAGATAGATAGATAGATAGATGGATAGAGAGAGAGAGAGAGAGAGAGAGAGAGGCAGAGACAGAGAGAGAGAGAAAGAGAGAGAGAGAGAACGAGAAAGAAACAGATTAAAAAATATCACAAATAGTCATAAATTGAAGATATAACAACATTAATTAGTCCAATCACGTACTCTCTGTCGTCTTAAACAAATTACGAAATGAATATTTTTACGTCGCCATGTTTTCTGAGGAGACACGAACAGGATATGGTTCGCTGGATATTTGGTGTCAACATGTCAGACTCCCCATGACATCTCCCTAGCAAAGATGAGAATGTTCCTTTCTACAAGTCTGCAAATCATCCATATTCGATACAAATAAATTTCAGTCCAAGCCTAATTTGCTTACCCGATTTTAGTCGTGCATATCAAACAATCTTTGTTTAACTGCCGTGCAATATGTGGGGACACTTTGGTGATCGTCTCATCAATAGGAGGCGTGATCCTGAAAGGGTTACACGCTCACTAGACCATAACTCCTCAATATTTTTTTCTTTAAGAAAATGTGTATGAAACAGACTTCTCTCGGAGCGAAGGGATGTGGGTATCGCAACGCAAACTAGACCATCGCCAAGAAAGAAGTATGTCAGAGTTATAGACAAATTGCACGTCGTGTTTAAATGTGCTTATCATTGAATACCAAGAAAACAAAAACTGTTGGATATTTCTGACTGAAACTTGGTGGTATAGACTATGGTTAATTTTTACCAAATATGGTTACATTGCAGTAAGGATTGTGGATTTTATGAACGATTCCATGCGTGCATTTTTTTAATCATCCTGTACAAGGTGCCTTCAATAAGTTTCCAGAATCTTTTTGTATAGGCATTTAAAATTGTTGTGGACTCTTGAAAATTGAGTATATTATTGCTATACATCTTATGAGATGACTGGCTAATTTTTATAGTTTCAGGTTTAAAAGAACAGCTACAACAGAAACTGGAATACATCCCACTAAAGCCTGCTTGTGACAGCTGGTAAATTTCAAAAATGCAATCCGCCCATGGGGACACTTTATAAGAACGATATGCAATAAAATGCTGTTTTAAACTTGAAAAAATGCCATTGAAACGTATAGAATACTTCAAACAGCTCTTGGACCATCTTGCATGAATCGAACATCAGTTTCTGAGTGGCATAAGAAATTCAAGGAAGACAGGGGATTTGTAGGGGATGATGAAAGGTGTGGCAGGAGTAAGGAAATAAGAACATTAGAGTTGATTGGCCAAATAAAGAATTTCATGGATAAGGACCATCGTTTCTCTATGGAGCCAATAAGTGCATATTTTGATGTCAGTGTGGGAACTGTACACACAATTATTCACGTGGAATTAAAGATGTGGCAGATTTACGTGAAGTTTGTCCCAAGAATGCTAAAAAAAGATTAGAAAGAAAGACGTTGTCATGACAGCAGGGAGATGGCCGAGCTGATCAATTCAGATTATGCAGTCCAGACTTTGGTCTCTGTGATTTTTGTTTATTTCCTAAGTTCAAGAAAAACCTTAGATGAAGTCGTTATGAGATAATTGAGGAGATGAAAGAGACTGTGATGAGGATCATTGATACGCTCACACAAGATGACTTCGATGGGGTCTCCAAGAAGTGGTTGGAACGATACAACAAGTGCATTGCAGCCGGTGGAGATTACTTCGGAGGAGTCTCCTCCGAAGTAACCTCCTCTGATATGCCACTCAGAAACTGATGTTCGATTCATGCAAGATGGTCCAAATGCTGTCTGAAGTATTCTATACGTTTCAATCGCATTTTTTCAAGTTTAAAACAGCAGTTTATTGCATATCGTTCTTATAAAGTGTCCCCACGGGCGGATTGCATTTTTGAAATTTACCAGCTGTTACAAGCAGGCTTTAGTAGGATGTATTCCAGTTTCTGTTGTCGCTGTTCATTTAAAGCTGAAATCATAAAAAATTGGTCAGTCATCTCATAAGATGTATTGCAATAATATACTAAAATTTCAAGAGTCCACGACAATTTTAAATGCCTGTACAAAAAAAAAAAATCTGGAAACTTATTGAAGGCACCTTGTACAGGATAATTAAAAAAATGCCACTCATTGAGTCGTTCATAAAATCCACAATCCTAATTTCGCTGCCAAGAGGTCAAAGTTGAAAGAGTTGACCTTTGCAGACTCTACCAAACTCCTCCGACAATGTTTGGTCTAAGCACTTGTAATTTTAAATGTAGATTACATAGGGCCCGAGCAAAGCCGGACTGAACTGCTAGTATATATATATATATATATATATATATATATATATATATATATATATATATATATATATATATATATATGTTTCAGACCGGCTGACCGACTGACTGAAATACAGACAAAACCTATTATGAAGATATGAGGACGCAAGTAAAACCCGTTGACTCTGTTTTAAAAACCACAAATATCTTTTTCTTTTAAATCACCCTTTGGAATGAGTCACACTCGATCCTTTAGCTCTGACCGACAGCTTGGAAGAATGTGGCCAGCCATGCTGAAAAGAAATGGTAAAGCGAACGCAAGTCGAGACAAACAATTGGTCAGCGTCGAAAAGAAAACTCTTCTGGAAGGAGGGAATGGGGAAACTCTCTAAGCAGAAAGCAATGGCAAAAGCACATCCGCTGCGATAGACGGCATTAATCACAAAAGTACGGAAGTCCAATTTAGAAACACAGTTCGGTGATTGTGGGTAGGCAACGTCCTGCGGAGACACGACACACAAGTTTTCATAGACGTGGCGACCTGATCTGAAAATAAGTCATACCTTTCTTTGTAACCAAGCGTTGCGCACAAATCTGAAAGACTTTTTACTTTGGCTGTTTCTTAACTAAAGGTTTTCATCAAATAAAAGAAACCGTTCCAAACATTTAGCTTAATACACTTGAAAATTCCAATAAGCACAGGAGCCACTAGTTTCATGAAAACGAACTTAAAAACATACCTGCTGAATATACCTGGCGAACCAAGTGCAAGACAGATCCAAGCAATTCTGATTAAAATGACCGTTAGAATTCTAAAAAGCCCTCTCGGTTGGAGTCTTTGAAAATAGTAGTTGAATGTATGGCATCCGGTAAGATATCCCATATCCACCAAAACAAGCAAGAAAATTCAATATCATTTGCATCATTCGAACTATTAAGATTCAAAATTACTGCAGTTCCATCGAAAGTCATTTTGTCGTTCAATGAATCTCAGGAACGAGACTGACTTCTTTAAAGGTTTGCAATGCATGAGTAAATATGATGGATAATTAGTGCACATTTTGTGTGGCGGAATTAATTACCAACTTGAAATGGAATCTGCTGTCTTATCACCTCGACTCTATCACAGAAGTTACCACATCAATTAGGTGCAAAAAAAAAAAAAAAAAAAAAAAAAAATACTGCCAGGCGATCAAGGCTGGATTAACCATCGGACAAGATAAATAGATTCTTAGGAATCTAAGGGAATGCCGGTGCACCGCACATTTATCATTTTATTATATACATACTTTGAATTACACATATATGGGGCACCTGTTATATGTACTACTACTGCTGCTACTACTACTACTATTACTACTATTATAACTACTGTATTACTTATTAAACAAAATAATCACATGGTTAAGGCACAAGGAGAAGGCAATCAAAACAGATTGATCATTTGATTATGTTTATAGTTTGAATTGCACATATATGCGACAGGAAGGTCTTCGCTTAACGGAGGTTAGTGCTATGGGGGACTTATGCATGTACAAAATATGAACTCTTTTGAATTGTATAAATAGACTAAGAGGTACCGACTCTTACCGTGGCCACCGAGAATAAGAAGAAGGCCTGTTAACTAATAATATACCTACAACTGAATCTGATAATGACGTCACTCTGTCATGTGCATCGGCCTTCTTTATTCTCGGTGGCCGTGCTCTTACTGTGGCCTGCGTGTACTTCGTAGTGCTTGTTGTTGTGATTCCTACTTTTATAATCAGTCCGACAGAAACTCGGCCAATTCAGTATCCATTTGCTGTTGGACTGATCCAAATATTCCGTGTAAACCTAGAAGCTTAACCCTTCCAGATCTTGCCTCTCGACTTTCAGGAGGAGCAAGTTTATCGCTTGTTGTCTGAATGCCGACGGGTCTACTATGACTTATTTTGCCGGGCCAAAGGGATTCTCTTGTTGTGCTAGTCAATTTTCCCACCTTCCGACCTTGTGTCATATTCCATCGGAGAGGCAAATACGAGGTGTCTGTACTAGGCTGTCCGTCATCTTGGTGTTAAGTACTGTGACTGCTGTTCTCTGTATATTCCATTTTGTTCTCAAAACAAATACCCATTTCTAACCAATATCCTTGTCCGTTTTTTCCTTAGGGACGTACAGCAATTTTGCGACGAGAGAATTCGAATTCACAAGGGACCACCAGCAACAAAATCCATTTTGGACAAGAAAATGGAAAAGGATAAACTTATACTAGTAATTACACACCGTAACATTCTCAATCAACAAGATACTTTTTTTTTAACAGGGACTACGAAAAAAAAAATATTTTGTTGCTGAAGTAAAAAATATTTTGTTGCCGATGAAAAATTCTCGAAACTGTACTTGAAGATTTTTCCATTTATAACTGACGATAAAAAGGTAAACGCGATTCCTCTAATTAAATTGTTTTTCCTCCGAGAACAAAAAGATTGCCGTGTTCAAGTATAGCGTTAATCTGTAATTAGTAATATAACAGTGTTTTTTTTTCTCGAGTAAGTAACTTTCACCCTTGAAAAAAGCCTACAAAATGGACGACGTTAAAGACATAATCTTGTGATCTTCCAAAAACAACAAGAATTACAGAAAAATATAAAAACAGTAGAAAACAGAAGAAAGAGTGCTTCATCCGCAAAAAAAAAAAAAAAAAAAAAATCAGAAATTACTTCTGAAAAGCTTGATAAATAAACCTAACACAGCATTTATTATTATTATTATATAAATATTATATACATATAAAATAATATATTGAACCCTTTTACTATTATATAAATATTATATGCATATATAATAATACATGCAACAATTTTATTATGATATAATTATTATATGCATATATAATAATATATGGAACAATTTCATTATTATATATAGATATTATATGCATATATAATAATATATGGAACAATTTTATTATTATATAGAAATATTATATGCATATATAATAATATATGGAAAAATGTTATTATGATATAATTATTATATGCATATATAATAATATATGGAACAATTTTATTATGATATAATTATTATATGCATATATAATAATATATGGAACAATTTTATTATTATATAAATATTATATGCATATATAATAATATATGGAACAATTTTATTATTATTATATAAATATTATATGCATACATGGTAATATATAGAACAATTTTATTATTATATAAATATTATATGCATATATAATAATATATGGAACAATTTTATTATTATATAAATATTATATGCATATATAATAATATATGGAACAATTTTATTATTATATAAATATTATATACATATATAATAATATATGGAACAATTTTATTATTATTATATAAATATTATATGCATACATGGTAATATATAGAACAATTTTATTATTATATAAATATTATATGCATATATAATAATATATGGAACAATTTTATTATTATATAATTATTATATGCATATATAATAACACATGGAACAATTTTATCATTATATATAAATATTATATGCATATATAATAATATATAGACACTTATATTTTTATATATGACTATTATATAGATTTATAATAATTTATAGAACAATCTTATTATATATAAGTATTATATGCATACATGGTTATATATAGGAGAACTTTATTACTATATATGCATATTATATACATATATAATACTGTATAGACTCATTTTATTGTTATATATAAATATTATATGCATATAAAAATATATGGAAGCATTTTATTATTATATATAAATACTATACGCATAAAAATTAATAATATATAGAACAATTTTATTAATATTATATAAATATGATATGCATATATAATAATATATAGAACTATTTTATTACGAAATAAATATTATATGCATATATAATAATATATGGAACAATTTTATAATTATATATTATATTATATGCATATATAATAATATATATATAAGAATTTTATTATATACATATTATATGAATATATCATATATAGAGGAATTTTATTACTATATATGATTATTATATACATATATAATAATAAATAGAATAATTTTATTATTATACATGAATATTATATGCATACATAATAATATCATGAACAATTTTATTATATAAATATTATATCCATATATAATACTATATTGAACAATTTTCTTATTATACATATATATTATATGAATATATAAAGATATATAGGGCAATTTTATTATTATATAAATATTATATGCATATATCATAATAGATGGAACAATTTTATTATTATATATAAATATTATTTGCATTTATAATAATATATAGAACAACTTTATTATTATATATAAATATTATATTCATATATAATAATATATAGAGGACTTTTATAGTTATATATAAATATTATAATCATATATAATAATATATAGGAAACTTTTTATTATTACATAGTAATATTATATGCATATATAATAATATATTGAACAATTTTATTATTAAACATAAATATTATATGCATTTATAATAATATATAGAACAATTTTATTAATATATATATGAATATTAATTGCACATATAATAATATATATGACATTTTCATTATTATATATAAATATATAATCATTTATAATAATATATGGAACAATTTTATTATTATATATTATATATTAATATTATACGCATATAAAATAATATATGGAACAATTTTATAATTATATGTTAATATTATATGCATGCATAATAATATATAGAAAAAATTTATGATTATATATAAATATTATATGCATTTATAATATATATAGAACAATTTTATTATTATATATAAATAATATATGTATTTATATTAATATATAAAAACATTTTATTATTATATATGAATATTATATGCATAAAAAATATGGAACAATAAAATATTGATTAGACTGAAAAATGTTTGCGAGACTTAATTTTCTTTGGCAATGCATGCGTATGATGCATGACGTATATGTTGTATGATGTATGACGTATATGTTGTATGGTGCATGACGTATATGTTGTATGATGTATGACGTATATGTTGTATGGTGCATGACGTATATGTTGTATGATGTATGACGTATATGTTGTACGATGTATGACGTATATGTTGTATGATGCATGACGTATATGTTGTATGATGTATGACGTATATGTTGTACGATGTATGACGTATATGTTGTATGATGCATGACGTATATGTTGTATGATGTATGACGTATATGTTGTATGGTGCATGACGTATATGTTGTATGATGTATGACGTATATGTTGTATGGTGCATGACGTATATGTTGTATGATGTATGACGTATATGTTGTACGATGTATGACGTATATGTTGTATGATGCATGACGTATATGTTGTATGATGTATGACGTATATGTTGTACGATGTATGACGTATATGTTGTATGATGCATGACGTATATGTTGTATGATGTATGACGTATATGTTGTATGATGTATGACGTATATGTTGTATGATGCATGACGTATATGTTATATGATGTATGCCGCATATGTTGTATGATGTATGACGTATATGTTGTATGATGTATGACGTATATGTTTTATGATGTATGACGTATATGTTGTAATGATGCATCACGTATGTTGTATGATGTATGCCGTATATGTTGTATGATGTATGACGTATATGTTGTACGATGTATATGTTGTATGATGCATGACGTATATGTTGTAATAATGTATGACGTATATGTTGTAATGATGCATTACGTATGTTGTAATGATGTATGACGTATATGTTGTATGATATATGACGTATATGTTTTATGATGCATGACGTATATGTTGTATGATGCATGACGTATATGTTGTAACTGTATGACGTATATGTTGTATGATGTATGGCGTATATGTTGTACGATGCATGACATATGTTGTACGATGCATTATGTATATGTTGTATGATGCATTACGTTGTTGTACGATGTATAACGTATGTTGTATGATGCATGACATGTTGTATGATGTATGACGTATATGTTGTACGATGTATGACGTATATGTTTTACGATGCATGACGTATATGTTGCATGATGCATGACGTATATGTTGTAACTATGTATGACGTATATGTTGTATGATGTATGACGTATATGTTGTATGATGTATGACGTATATGTTGTATGATGTATGACGTATATGTTGTATGATGTATGATGCAAGGTAAATGTAGATAAACGATGCGCAAAATAAGTACGTTATTAGGACATTAAGAAACGAGGATGGGTTATCACATTTCGTGACGTTTATCATGTCTATAGTTTGAATTACGCATATATGAAGTAATAAAATCTTAAGTGAGGAGGGTCACTGAAGGGATTAATCCGGCCTGGCACGTAACGCCCAATATTGCATACATTGGACATTATTATATACCTCGTATTAGTCACTCCTGTGCCAGAAAGGATGTCTACGTGTACACTATAATAGACTATTTCACTGCTAATTTCGATTAAACTGGAAGAGCGCTGCTTTTTCAAACAGGATGCCTGGGCATTGTAATAGGCTTTTAAGGCTTTACTCCAGATACAATAACTGTCAATAGATTCACTGATTCTGTGAGATATTACATTCAACACGTCAGCTGTAGATCTTACAGGACGAAACCCATGTTGCTTATCTCTAAGTACTATTGAATAAATACACCAACAACGCATCACTTCAAGGTGAATTCGAACAGGTACTACTGTATCATCTTCTATGTAAATTTCTACCACCTTTTTTTCTACATAGGAACTGAAGCATGCTTGATTTATTTTTTTGCCAAATAAATTGAACTGAATAAGGATTTGGATGAGTTGGTGGCCGACGTCAAAGCATAGATTGCCTCCGAGAACAAGTGCTTATTTGTTCGTGTAATCAGCCAAAGCAAAAGGGAAGCTGTCATTGGCCAGAATAAATATATGAACTTATTTTCTGTGCATTTTTAACATCAAACATGTTTTGGCTTCAAACTAAATATTGACCTAAAAAGAAGCTGCAATAATTCATCCGTCATCATTAATAATAGCAAGAAGAAGAACTAAATTCTTGTCTTTCTTTCATTGCCATTAATTGTGTTGTTGGAATCGAAACAACCCGTAGCCATTATTTCGATTCGATTTACCAATTTAGTTTTCTATTCTTAAGGCAATCATTTTGAAATTCTAAACAATCTAATAGAATTTGTCTGCAATGTAATTTCTTAACTCGACCATTTGTTACTTAGCATAAGGCATTATGAAAACATTCGGATTAGAATGCCCATAGAAAGTTAAGGGTTGCTGACAAAACGGTTGGCTCCTAATCTGAGTTTGAAACTACTGTTATGTCTAGCTAAAATCAAGAGCCATAAAACAGCATCTCATGTGAGTGTAAAAACATACCCCCCATATATATATATATATATATATATATATATATATATATATATATATATATATGTAGTAAGTTATAAAATATATATGGCGAATAAGCTGCATTGAATATTTCGCGTTTCATCCACTCTAGGACTCTTCAAGTTTATGCGCGAATTTTGTGGTTGCCTGTCGTTTTTATATACGCACCTTCTATTAAGATTTTAGTTAGCCAATCAGCTTTCTAGTATCCACCGCACCCTTCCTATCAGCCAATGAACATGCACTTACCGAGTAAAGGCCTATTTGACCTCTGGTTGACCTGTTCCTTTATGTGTGCTCTATTTAGCCTGGATATCTAGTTTCTTGACCTGTTTTAAATCTAGGTTAGGGTTTTTGTTGTTTTTTATGTTAGTTTATATATATCTACATATATATACACACACATATATACATACATATATGTGTGATAGTTTATATATATATATATATATATATATATATATATATAAAACATAATGATAGGTCTTAAAGAAACCAAAAAATAAACCCTTTCAAATTGTAAATCTATTGGATTGTTGGTAAATAGGGTTATCTCTAGGTCGATGTGACTTTTGCTATTTGTTTTTTATGTGTATTTTTAACTTGTTTCATTGGATAGCGGAAGCCCACTAAACAACTCATCGGGGACAGATGTGTAGAGGACTAGGATATATAAATCCTAATGTCGTTACAAAAGAAAAATAATGAAACGAATGGAATTGAAGGAAACAAAAACTCAATTGATGGATAAGATAAACGTGTCGTTTATTTACTGTTGAAAGGATGAATGTTTTAGATATAACATGTGTTCATGTTCGCGCGGGTGTAACCATCGTTCGTTGCGAGACTGGTGTTGTAGAAAGAAAAGGAAATGTGTGTTCATCTCAAGTTCGGGTCACTATCGTTTGTTCGCGCGTGGGAAGAGAAGTGAGTAATGTAATAGAACGACAAATGGCAGTCCATCGTGTAGACAAAGAAAAGGATAGAGGGTTGATGTCGGTTAGCAGTCAGCAACGCGAAGATGTTCTCAGGGACCAGTAGTAGATAGAGAGAGAAAGAGTGAGAATGTGTACGTACGGAATGTTAGCTTTTTGCCCCACATAGTAGCAAGTGGTGTGAGACACGCGGTCGAAAGCTGGGCCGAAAAAGAGAGAAGCCGCTTATTGCTCTTTCTTTTATGCCTGTTTCCGCTGGTCTTTTGCGCATGTGTGGATTTCCTTTGAAAGGGGAAGTGACGTTGTCCTTGTGTGCGTATGTGTGCGCGTGTGTGAGTACACGTGTGTACGTTAGCGTGTGTGTATATACACGTGAATGTGAGTGTATGTACGCGAACGTGAATATATGTACGTGTGTGGACGTGGGCGCGTATGTTTGTGTGCGCGTATGTATATGACAACTAATATAGCTTGAAATGTGAACGCGTTTTTGTGTGAGACTAGGAAAGGCTCGCGTAGATGTGTGTTCCTCAGAAAAAACAAAAAACAATATAAGATCATTTAAAATATTGTATAGCAGAGACGGTACACCAAAAGCAATTATTTATAATTTGTATTATCAGTTTTTAAACAGTTTATAGTAAATTAAAATTTAGTGTTATTCGTTTATAGTTTCGTTATACTATTTTCTTATGCAATAGTTTTGTTGTTGTTTATTTAAAGTGATTTAGAAAAAAAAACTATAATTTACCAAAATCTTTCTTAAAACAGTATGATAATTAATTTTCAAGGGAGTTAATTGTAATGAAAGTAATATATCTTAGCTAGCTAGAAAGAAAAAAATATACTAACGCGACACAAACAGAAATAGATCATACAGAGAGGAGAGGAGAGAGAGAGAGAGGGGGAGAGAGATTAACTCTTCTTTCTCTTGCTCTCAGTTTCTGGTACCAGCGACACAAGAACAGAGTTGCAAAGTAGAGTTATACAAACAGTTGTTATTGTTCGGCAGAATACTCCAAAGTTGGGTGCTCCTTAATCCGCGGAGTTTCAAACTCCTCCTCATGAATCTTTCTGATATATATATATATATATATATATATATATATATATATATACATATATATATATATATATATATATATATATATATATATATATATATATATAAAGTTATAAAATATATATGACGATTAAGCTACACAGAATATTCCGCGTTTCATCCACACTAGGATTCATCAGGCTTATGCCAGGATTTTTTGGTTGTCTCGCGTTTTTATATACGCACCTTCTATTGAGTTTTTAGTTAGCCAATCAGCTCTCTAGTTTCTACCGCATCCTTCCTAATCAGCCAATGAGCAGGCACTTACAGTACAAACGCCCCAGCTGACCTCCGGTTGATCCGTTCCTTTGTGTGTGCTATTTTAGTAGGGAACGTCCTGACTTATTTTAAACCTAGGTTAAATGTGTTTTTTTATGTTAGTTTGTTTATATATATATATATATATATATATATATATATATATATACACACACACACACAAATATATATATACATATACATATATATATACATATATATATACATATATATATACATATATATATATATATATAGTCTAAGAATGAAGCTTTGAGTAACATAAATGTAAAAATAAAGAATGCAATTAAAGGTTTCGGAAAAAAAATTTTAACTGATCGATAATTAAAATTCGATTCTAAAATGTCTACAATTACAAAAGATAATTCAACAACATAAAAAAATACTAAAATGGTTAAATAGAAATAAACTTAGCGCCTACATAATCCGAATTCTAAAAATTTTATAATTATAAATAAGAATTCAAGTATATAAGGATGAAAAAAAAAAAGAAACCCTTAACTAAAATGGTTTAATAGATAATAGCATCAGATTTTTTTGGATGCTGACTGTATCATTTAATGATGCTTAAAAATTGAGATTCCTACGGCGCCAGATGCCGTCTTAAGCACGATCAAATGTTCAAGTATTTTTTCGCATCTACTTGTCAAATGCCTAGATGACACTTTCCAGACAGTTCACAGTGAAAAAGATTTCAAACAAATATGCAAGTTTTATTTTCTTAGAGCCGCTTTGTCTGACCACCGTGTCCTTCGAAATCTTTCTCGGGTTTCGATAAAGTTAAAAATATACATGAATATCTTACAATAAATTTATCAAAATATTGGATAAAATACATGAAGAGAAAACATTTACAAATTTGTCAACTTAAAAAAGAAATTATATCTACATTTAAAAGTACCCCCGCCACAAGGATTATCTACTTTTTGGGGCGATATTTGTGAACCCACTAAAGACAAAATTATTTTAGAATTTAGGATAGAGGGTTAGTAGCGCATATAAATTTAGGGGTGCCCGGAAAACTCATCCCGGGAAAACTCGTCTCCGGAAAACCCGTACCCGGAAAACTCGTATCTGAAAAACTTTTTGCTTGGTAGGAAAACTGGTTCCTTATTGAATAAATATTGATTGAAAACACATTTTATTACCGTTCTTGAAGGAGATATTGTTTTTAAAAGAGACTATGCACCCCAATAATATTAAAAAAAAAAAAATTAACTCTTGTTTAAAAAAAAAATAAACTTGATCACGGAGTCAAGATACGAAAAACGAAACCAAATATTTATTTAAAAAAATACTCTAGTTTTAACACTTTTTGTGTCATTACGAAACAAAAATAAAGAAATAAAACGCGTATTATCAAAGAAAGCAATTATTTTATTTAGAAGAATTAATTCAGTTTTAATAAGTCTTGTGTTATTACAAAACAACAAAAAAGAAAACACGGTCTTATGTAATTTTGGTACCGCGCTGAAATAATAACTTTATTATTTCGAAAGCCATTCTTAACATGCGGAGGGGAGGGTACGTTTAAAAGTCATTTCGGGGGCACTTGTGCAGTACTTAAAATATACAAATTTATTTTCTTTTGAAGGTTGGGGAGGCTCGTTTTAAAACTATATCTACCTCATTATTTTTTTTTTAATTTTCGGACATTTTTTATTATATATTATTTACTAATTAATGTCGAGTGCGACATTACTTGTTATTTCTTTTTAACTAAATAAACTCTTTAAAATAAGTTTAAACACCAAAAACTTACAAAGCTAGGTAGAAAACAAAAACTTAGAAAAATCAATTTAATTTTTTTAAAACAGTAAACATGTAAAAATATTTTTAAAAATATTATGGGATGTGCATTATTACCTAAAAATATACAAATATATTTTCTTTTGGAGGTGGGGGGCCTCGTTTTAAAACTATACCTACCTTAATATTTTGTTTAATTTTCTACTTTTGAGCAATTATCCTCCTAAAACGTGATCCTCTTATGTCGGACATTTTTTGTTCATAAGTAACACTCGACATTACTTTTTTTTTTTTTAACTAAATAAACTCTTTTAAATAAGTTGAAAGACCAACAACTTTCAAAGCTAGGTAGAAAACGAAAACTTAGAAAAATTAATTTAATTTTTTTAAAACAACAGTAAACAAGTAAAAATATTTTAAAAAAATATTATAGGATGTGTATTCTCTTTTAAATACAATATCTTCAAGAACGGTCATAAAATGTGTTTTCAATCGATGTTTATTCAATAAGGGACCAGTTTTCCGACCTAGCAAAAGGGGACGAGTTTTTCGGGGTCGAGTTTTCCGGGTACGAGTTTTCCGGAGACGAGTTTTCCGGGAACGAGTTTTCCTAAATTCAAATTTAGGGCAATTATTGAATACATATCGATCGAAAATAATTCGTTATTCAAGAGTGCTTTTGAAAAGCGTCTACCTCTCCCCCAAAATTATATTTTAAAAATATCTTAAAATGTTAAGAGTTCTTTAAAACAAAATCGAATCGATTTTTATAAATTATGAACACGCTTTGTACTACTGTTCTCATGTTGGGTGTTTCTATTTACTTGCCTCCCCTAGAGGGCAAAGTTAGACACATGTTTAATGTAGAGAACATCCAGCTCCCCCAAAAAAGGGGCACTCTGGGTCAGAACAAAAATAAAAATTACCTCAGTCTAGAATGATTTCTCCTTCATTGAACGAGGAGAGAATAGGTAAAGTGTAGCAACAGAACAGATACTACATTTTGTTAACGTTTCGATCGATGTAACCTCCGACCGAATTTTTGTGCTGATTCCCGAGTTCAACAGAAAAATTCCCGAGTCCAAGTACACAAAACAGAACAATTAGTATATTAATATTTTTTTTTAATTAGAGTGAGGGATCGGGGCCCTTTTCTTAAAACAATATCCCCCGCAAGAACTGTTCTAAAAATATATTTTCAATCGATATTTATTCAATAATTACCCCTTTTTCCTAGCTGGACAAAATCGCCCTTTTTCCGTTGTCCTTTCTTCCGTTGCCTTTTCCCGTTGCCCAATTTTCTTAAATTCATAAATTTAACGGAAAATGATCACCTGTTTCCGGCCCATTCTAATTGTTTTAAAGCAATTAACTAATTTTTTTTACCACTAACCCCAAGGCCTAATCGACAAAATCATAAAACCACAAGCGATCGCTTTATTTTTCGTATTATCACCCGAACTTAGGGTTAGTATTAGGAAGGGGTCGTGTCTTTCATGAATTTTTACAATGAAATATTTTATACTACTGTTTGACAAGGAACAACTCATAGCTTCTCTATATCTCACTCCCTATCACAAATTGTTACGTTTCCAACCCGTTTCCCTGACCAGGAAGAACAACATGCATCACTTCAAGATCAGTTTTTGACTACAGTTCCCGATGATTGTATAACGAATGCCGACAGTCCACCTTGGAACGCTGATTATGCAATGATAATGGTTGAAATCGCCCTAAACTCTAGAGCCAAAACTGAAGAGCCAGTGCTCAAAACAACGAGATATTATAAAAAAGCTGACTGGGAAGCTATTAGAGATCTTACCAGAGATGCCCCATGGGGAAATATTTTTTCTCTTCCTGCTGAATAGTGCGCAAACGAGACCACTGAATGGTTCAAAACTGCAATCGAGGCGCATGTTCCCATGCGGAAATTTTATAGCAAGCCCCACTCTCCCCAATGGTTTACTTCGACTTGAGCAACTGCCATTGCTCAAAGGCAGCATGCATACCGCAGATTTAACTGACATAAGTCCAGTTCAAACAGACAGAAGTACATAGAAGCTAGAAGTAACGTTAAGAAAGAAATAGCGACAGCTAAGAGAGAATTTACGGAAACCACTAAAAACGCATCAGAACACAAAAACTAGGAACTCGTGACTTCTGGAAAATCTACAACAGTGTAGTAAATAATGGACAATCAACAATTCCTCCACTAACAAAAAATCACGAGGTTGTTTGCTCAACAACCGAGAAGGCTAACATGCTTGCTAGTCGGTTTGCCTCAAACTCTACAATGGACCCTTCCAACCACCCTCTACCTGAATTTCCAATGCGGACAGACGCCACGCTAGACGATCTGAAAATCACCCCTGTTCAGGTGCATGCTATCATAAAAAACCTTGACACTTCAAAAGCATGTGGACCCGATCTCATACCAGCTGTGCTATTAAAAAAGTGCTCTGCCGAAGTAGCTCCAGTTCTCTCCAAACTCTACAACAAATGCCTTAATGAATCTTGCTTTCCGGGCTGTTGGAAAATTGCTTTTGTGGTACCAGTATTCAAGAATTATAGTGAAATAACTGACCCATTAAATTATCGCCCCATTAGCCTCCTCCCACTTTTTGCCAAAATATTTGAGACCTTAATTAACCATGCTCTAGTCCATCACCTTACAGATGCTAAACTTCTGACTGACGAACAATATGGATTTAGACAAGCCCGTTCCATAGCAGACATCCTAACTGTAATCTCTGAACGTATATACCATTCACTGTACAGGAGGAGGGCAGAGCGGTAGCTCTGGATATATCCAAGGCTTTTGACAGGGTATGGCATGAGGGTCTTCTCAGGAAAATCAGATCATACGGTATCACTGGAAGAATACTTAACATAATTAAATCCTTCTTAGATAAGAGAAAAATCCAGGTTGTCCTCAACGGTCGTACATCTAAACAATATGATATAAATGCGAGAGTGCCCCAGGGGTCTATCCTTGGACCTCTATTGTTCCTGACATTCATAAATGACCTCCCCGACAAAATTGCCTCTGAGATGGGAATATATGCTGATGACACCACACTCTATAACAGGCACGACAGGAAGACGAATGAACACATTTCTAAAGAAATGGCAGAAACACTAGAGGATGACCTCCAATCTGTGGTGGAATGGGGACAAAAATGGATGGTCACGTTCAATGCCACCAAGACTAAACTAGTTTCTTTCAATAATTACAAGAAACCTTCTCTACCACCTATAGCAATGGCCAACGACTCTTTATCTGAGAGTACATCTTTCAAACTCCTTGGTCTAGAGTTCACAGGAAACATGAGCTGGAACAATTACATTGAAGGCATTGCCAGGGCCGCTGCAAGGAAAGTGGGCTCTCTCTACCATGCTAGAAAACTACTAACACCCGAAAGTATCATGTACCTCTATAAGGCCACCGTTCGATCATGTATGGAGTATTGCTGTCATATTTGGGCTGGTGCATCGGCTACTAGTCTCTTGCTCCTTGACAAGGTTCTAAAGAGTCGCCAATCTGATAGGCCCTGAACTGGCATCTAAGCTTCAGCCTCTGTCCCATCGACGAAACGTTGCATCCTTCTGTCTGTTCTACAAGTTTTTTTTAATGGTGAATGCTCTGACCAACTGCAAGCACTTGTGCCTCCACGACGTGAACACCCTCAACAAACCCGACAGGCAGTAATTCCCACCCCACACTATAGAGATCCCTAGATGTAAAAGATCTTTCTACTCCAGTAGTTTTTTCCCCAGAAACGCTAGACTTTGAAATTCCATTCCAGGTCCCTGCTTCCCCAACTTTACCGACGTGCAGAAGTTCAAGTGCAATGTGAACCGACATCTTGCTGCCCAAATCCCTACATAGTACCCCAGTAGTTGTTGCCCCTAATAGTAGCCCCCTACACCAAAGTGGCAATGTGCCTTGTTTGGGGTGAAAATCTAATAACAATTAAAAAAAAACAAAAAAAAAACATGAACATGGCTAAAATTAAAAACAAACAAAATCCGTTTTACTACTCTTAAAACACTATCTGGTTCGGAAGAGGTGATGCAAAACTGTTTACATGCAATGGCCTCAAAAATGCAACAAAAAGGTTATAATTGCAATTGGCGAAAAATGAAAACGGAAGTAAAAACACCGATGATTTTATAAGAGTACATGTACCGTTTTACACATAACCGTTAAAAATCAAATAAAAACACTACCTATAAACACCCATAATGATAAACAATAAATATAACACGATTTATTTAGGGACTTAAAGTGCAGGATCAATTTCACACATACATTTAACGTAAAATAAGCGTCTTTTTCCGAAACATTCTAGTGTGTTGAGGTAGTTAACCACAAGCAAAATATTTTTTTTATATTAGAGATAATTATGTGCGGTAATTTGGGTGGGATGTTTACCTTTTTAAGCGATTACGCATGGGTTTACGACGTTGCCAATCAAACTTAAGTTTGTGGGAAACAATTTAGTTAACATCCATAAAGAATTAGAATGGCCTAGGAATTCCGATTATTTTACGTTCAATTTATATTCGAGACTGAGCTTTCACTCTAATTAATAAAATCATTGTTTTTCTTTCCGCCATGTTTTTTTTTAAGGGTTTCAAACGCAATCACCTATAGAAGTAATATTTCATTTTGGAATGGGGATTTAGCTGAGAGTGTTAATCTACAAATTATTATTATTATTATTATTATTATTATTATTATTATTATTATTATTATTGTTGTTGTTGTTGTTGTTGTTTTTGGTGGTGGTGGTGTTTGTTTGTTTGTTTGTTTTTTTTTTGC
The DNA here is from genome assembly GCF_053919585.1 of Euprymna scolopes. Lineage (NCBI taxonomy): Eukaryota > Metazoa > Mollusca > Cephalopoda > Sepiida > Sepiolidae > Euprymna > Euprymna scolopes. The sequence goes on from NC_136518.1 coordinate 54,250,634, forward strand.
ATCTCGTGTTTTATTTTTTTGTTTCTTTTACAGTAAAGCAAATCAACTAAATAACCCAGCAATTTTTTTTTATAATTAAAATACAATTTTCACTTCATTCATACAGAGAAGGCACTGGATAGTTAACAAAGCCGGCGTCCTCTCTATGTCACAAATAGTTTTCTAAATCGTAACATTATTATTTAGAAATTCGCTCGTAACAATGGAAGGCGTTGTTAAATATTTTGTTTTTGCATCGTTTATCGTTTTCTCATTTTGCCTTCTAATCGTCGACTATTTTCAACTGTTTATGAAAACTTTCAAGTAGCATGTTGTACACTAACGATGAACTGATACAATCTGGCTTTTGTTTTAAAATCAAAATAAATCTTTTGTTGTCTTACAATTTTCAATCAATTACAAAGGAAAAGATTTTGGGAAAAATATACGCGGGAATTATCGGGGCTACGTAATAATGTTAAAATTTGCAAAAACAACAAATCTCTAATCAAATGTTTATAAATTTTAAAAGAATCGGAATCGGAGTCGGGGATCGTATCGGAATCGGAAATTTAGAACGGAATCTGTAATTGCATCGGAATCGAGAAAAATTTTGGAATCGTCCCATCACTAATATATATATATATATATATATATATATATATATATATATATATATATATATATATATTCAATAGTTGTTTTGGTCCAATGTTCAAATGTTCCTTTCTATGACGTTACACATGTTTACACGTGTAGACCCAACACGTTGTAGCAGACCCCGTCACAAGGATGATAGGACAAGTAATAACTTGACCCTTGACCCCTTTTCTTTGTAGCAATGACATCTATTTCCTCATTCTCCCGTGACGTCTCTTTCTGTCTGATCTCTGTCTTCTCGGGCATCGTTTCGAACGTGCTCTCGAACGTGCTCGCGAGCATCACTGTCAGTCTCTGTACGCGTTTTTTATAGTCTTTTTTCTTACGGTGATGTCATTTCGCGTTACGTATGCATTTGCATACGTGCGTCCGCGTTCTGCTACATTTTCAGTATTTTCTTTACGGAGACTATCGTTCAAGCCAATTCATTTTTACTTTCTTTTCATTTCTTTACGGTCTAAGATGAATAAATTTGTATTAAAATTACCAAAATGATATTTGTTACCTATTTAGATAAGTAAATGCGAAGGATTTTGTCTCGTATTTACCAGAAACGCATTAGTGAAATGTTTTTTGGTCCCTCGATAAAAGGAAGATGGACCTGTAAATTCCCCCTTGTCTGTTTGTCTGTGCGCACTTTTCTACATAAACACGACTTGGAATTTTTTGAAATTTTGCACAAACATTAAACATCATATGGTAAAAATGTAACAGCAAGGATTTTCCGGGAAAACTCCGGTTGCAAACTAGGGGTGCCTTTCGGGTTAAAATGGCTAAAATTGACACTTTTATGCTTATTAAATAAATTGATACCTTGGATTTTTATAAAACTTTCTGAAAAATTGTAACTAACTGATTTCTATATAATTTTTGTCTATACTTCGCAATAACTCTTGAGTGTGCCCCAGGGGCTCTTTTAGGGCTAATAAAACAACTCAATTGGAGACTTTTGTGCCTAAATGGAAGTGGGGGCAAATGATGGACTTAGTCATTTCTTTTTTTGCATGGTGTAGAACTCCAATTTACATATGTTAAGGTCTAAAACTGCGCCATTTGTTCATTTTCATCAGGATTTGACGTACCCTGGGGACTTTTGGGGATAAATGGGGGGGGGGCAAATGCTGAACTTTGTCATTTTTTATGCTTCGTTCACTGTGCACTCACGGGGGGGGACCATGCATGATTCATTTTTTTTTTTTTTAAATGTTGCATTTCAAGTATTTCCTATAGCAGATTTTGTTCGAAGTGACAAGGAGCCGGCAAATCCACCTAATATCTACATTATTTTTGATAAAAATCGCTCCAGACAAGGCATGATGTCATTTGCTATAAAACTCTTAAAAATACTACTTCAAGGCCTCAGACTTGCCAACGATAAGTGTTATATGGGATAGATTCTGACCTAGAAAACAGCAATTCTTCCCTATTTGTCAGAACCATCGCTCCTGGAATGTGAAAACTGATATTTACCGCTCTCCCACCGCGAGAGGATGTGACACAAGGTCGGAAGATAAGAAAATAAGTCGGTGTTCCAAGAGAAGGAGCACTCCGGCTCTGCAAAAATATGCTCGAGTAGACCCATCGCCATTCCTCGGCGAGTCCGCCCCAGGCAACAAGCGATAAACTTGCTCCTCCCGGAAGCCAGGGGGAAAGGCATGGGAGGATGGACCTCCTAGGGCTGCACAGATTATTTTGCATCAGTTCGACAGCAAATAGGCCACCGAAATGGCCCAGTTTCTGTCGAGCTGATTGTCGAGATTGGAACCTCGATTTGCGGGTACTACGAAAGTAAACTAGTCACTGGAATACGAGGACTAAAGGAAGAGTTACGAGGATGCCGGAAGTAAACTGAAAATTCACTTTTTATTCTCTTTAAATTATAATGTGGGTTTGAGTTAACAAGAAACGCTTGAGATTCGAACCAGAAATAACATGTATTTAAACTACACCGTTATTTTTTTCTTCGTTCATAAGTTATCAAATCTTCTTTAGAATATGCATGTATACGTTTTTTATACTATTTAAACTTTATATGATATTATTGATAAAAGTTAGAGGCGCCGAAAGAGCGAGAATGAATGAATACTAAACACATAATGTTAGAAGTAGCCATGAATGTATTGTTATAAAGTTAGACAACTTCAAGATGGTATTATCAAGTAAGCCCATCAGCAAATACAGTTTCCTAACAATTACCAAATGGAAGTTAATGCATACAATAGGAGTGGAAGAGAAAGAAAAAGGAGGTGCATAGAAAGCGAGAACGGCAATAAGGGGAAGTAATTCAAATTACACATGATCATATAACAAACAGAAGAGAGAGAGAGAGAGAGAGAGGCGGAGAGAAAGAAAGAGAAGGAGAGTGATTAAGAAGGGGAGATAATACAAACTACTTATGACAAGCTAACAAACACCAGAGACTAAGAGAGAGAGAGAGAGAAAGGAAGAGAGAAAGAGAGAGGGAGAGAGAGAGAGAGGAGAGGAAGGGATAACAAAGTGAAGTAATTCAAACTGATTGTGAGCATATATAACAAACGAGACCGATAGAGAGAGAGAGAGAGAGAGAGAGAGAGAGAGAGAGAGGGCGGCAACAAGGGGGAGGTAATTCAAACTACTCGTGACGATATAAAAAATACTATTCAACGTATGCTGCACAATCACTTGATGCCGAAAGATCAGATCAGAGTTTCCAGGAAAAATACAAAACATTATAGAATGTTAAAAATAATTTTCTTAAAATTTCCAATAATAATGTCTCCGATTGTAAATGTGAAAACTAAAAGGTGGGGGAACCATGACCCTCAGGCTGTGATTATTATTATTATTATTATTATTTTTTTTATCTTACTGTATTTTCTTTTTTAATTTTTTTAAGAAATTAAACAAAATAAGAATTGTTTTTATTAGTATTCTAATGTTATTTTTTTGTCGACATTCGCTTTGTGGGTTGAGAGAGTTCAATAAAGTTTTGAAAATGAATTTTTTAATTAAATCTAAAGTTTATTTTCGAGCTGGAATTCTTTTGAAAAATCGACTTTTTGTATTCATGACAAAATGGCCAAAAGAGATATTGGTGCCATGTTAACAATCGTCTACAGAGAAATCTATTTCATGAGATTTTCCTTTTTTACGTTCCCGTTTTTTTTTTAATGTAACTCGTGCAAAATATAAATAAGTCACAGATTTCTATATTTCTATATTCTATGCCTTTCTGTTTGTATGCCCGTTCAACTTTCTCTCAGAAACTATTGAGCCGATTTGGCTGAAAGTTTGTATAGATCGTTGTTATTATTAGGGGCAGCGAACTAAATGTTACGTCATCGGTTCGATGCAGTTATAGATCGACGGTGATTAATAAGGAATAGTATTTAAGTTCCACTTTTCTCGAAAACTACTGGTCCGATTTGGTTAAAATTTTGTATGGCCTTTGTTGCTGTGCGATCTAGCTAACTAATTATTATGATATCCGTTCGATGCACAGTAATGGACTAATTAGGGATTAATAGAGATTAGTATTTAATGCAAAACTGAGCACGAATTTAAATATATTTATGGTATAAAGTACTCATTCTAAGTCAACGGGCTATAACTTTTGCCCATTTTTAACAGCTTAAAAAATCTAGTTTTTATAATAATAATAATAATATAATATATAAACGGCTATATGTCTGTCAGTTGGTCTGTCTGTTTTTATATTTTCAATCTCTTCTGAAACTAAAAGTCGCAGAACGGCGCTAGGGGCCTAAAATGATTGCATTTTTTACAAGCCGTTCTTTTATGAGATTTTATCAGGTTAAAATTGTTTTTAAGGGACCAAAAATGGGTCCAAATTAAAAAAAAAATCGTTAAACAGTTTGTACATTCCTTTTAGTTAATTTTAAACTTTTAACTGGTTCGTATGCGTGTCACGTTGGTATAATGGTAACGTCACCAGTTTTGAATATGAAAGTTACGGTTTCGATTCTAGCTGATGGCACCTAAATACTTTTTTTTTTTACTTTTGAAATCACGACTCTATAGTACTATATACGAAATCTGGACAAATTAAAATATTATATTTAAGCGTATTTTACGCCCGGGCAAAGCCAGGTGCCTCCCCCACCTCGCTAGCAATACATAAAGATAATTACATATTCGTACGTACGTTATAATCACCCGCCCCCGTTTTTTTAAGATAAGATCGCCGAATCGTCGAAGATGCAATGCAAAACTGCATTCTAAACATTTTGATCGGTGTACTCGTTTGAAAAGGAGGGAAGTAGTTATGCATAGTTTAAATGTAACATCCGTTTGTCGTTGGTAGCCATAATTAGTAATGTCACGAGATACTCTGTTCTTTTTACTGGTCCCAAAATTATGAAATTTATTGCAGAAAAAAAAATGAAGTACCGAAACAAGAAAGGTTTTTCTATTTTATTATTAGGAAATTTCTGCATTCTCTTGTCATACTCAGAAATTATTAATAGAAAAACAGAGAAGTTATTTAGAGTAAAGAAAAGCTATTCAGAGAAAAGAAAATTATCCGAAGGGAACAAGAGTAATAATTTTATTCAAAGAAAAATAACATTATTAAAGTAAGGTTAGACTATAAATATTTCCAATTTCAGAATCTCGAGCAATATTTACGTATTACTTGGAAAAAAAGAAAAGAAAAACCAAACAGACAAAAAACACAGGAACATGACATTAGCCCAAGTAAGCTTTTCTATCAAAACTTTACTTAGAATTTGTCCCCTGTCGTAGAAAGATTTCCTTAAGAAATGTACGATTTTTTTTTCTTTGAATTGTATCATCTTCCCCAGTCCCAGCTTGAGGGAACAAAAAGCAGGAAAAGGGAACTCAATTTGCTCTCCAGTTCTGTCTTTTCTCCCATTCTCTCCTGATCAGTGACTGTACCTATTTACAATGCCTCCCCACGGGACAGAGTTAGACACCAGGGTCGTTTTTTAACGTGGAGAAAAGGTACAAAAATAAAAATTGTCTCAATCGTGAAGGATTTCTCCTCCACTGAAAGAGAACGAGAAATGGAAGTGCAGCATCTGAAGAACAGATACTACACTTTGATCTTGGCCAACTGTAAGTCTGAAAACTGTCTTTCTTTGCACATTCGCCAATCCAAAAGAATCCAAAGAATGCAACCTCTTAATCTTGAAATTATCACAACACCCATAATCGCATTCTAAACAAGAGTCTACCCGCCTCTCCCCCTGTTCTACATACCATCACATTGCAAATTATAATTCCGATTCTCTCTTCTGATTCTCTGATCACCACGAATAATCTTATTTCCGCAGCAATCGTAGAATTCTGAGTGTAAAACCTCCTATTTTTTTATAACTAAAACAAATTGAAAAGCTACGAAGACAGAAGTGGTATCATAAAAAACGAGCGACCTTTTGTGTTCCCGATTTTATTTTTCTACATAGTCACCACCATTCTCAATGCAGTTTTGCCAGCGATGAACGATGGCTGTGCATGGACGTCCAGAGCACGCCTTGTCATATAAAGGTCGTTCAAAAATTAAAACCTCCTATTTTTTTACTCAAAATGTTGAAGAGCAAGAAAGACGAGAGTGGAACCATTAAAACGAGCAGCCTTTTGTGATCCAGTATTTATTTTCCTATATAGTCATCGCCACTCCCAACGCATTTTGCTAGAAATTCAATGACAGGGTTGCTTTCTTAGAGTTTCACAATTTAATATCTGCATCAGAGAGATGACACTTTCAGGTCATGAATGCATAAGTTCAGTCATTATGACAATGTAATTTACAATCCGCTTTGATCCATTCGGGCGGAATAAAAGATAGAAGGCATTATTTTTGGAACGCTCTTCGTATAAAGATATGTAATTCACACATGTTAGATGTCAACCAAATGTTTAATAGCTCTGCAAGCACAGAAGATGAACGCCTTTGATAAAGGTAGGTTGTACTTAGGTAAAAATCATATGGTTTTATTGATACGTAAGGGGAGTTTGGTGCAGGCATTCATAATTGAAGCAATACTAATCGTTTTTATTCAATCACACAGAGAGATAGAAAAAGATGGTGTGTACGTGCGCACGCGCGTGTGTGTGTGTGTGAGAGAGAGAGAAAGAGAGAGAGAGAGAGAGAGAGAGAGAGAGAGGGTGGTTATATTGTGAACCCTTAGATTATTAAGATGAAAAGAAAAAGAAAAGATTTGATTTAGAAATTAAATTTGTCACGGCCTTTAAAAAAGATGGGTAATCTAAGTTAAATTAAATCAAAAATTAAAACAGAAAAATCTCAATTACAAAAGCCAGATGTCATCATCAATACAAAAACAACAACAACAACAACAACAACAACAACAAAAACAAATAAGATTAAGTTGTCATGGTGCTAGTAAAGTCAAGAGTAGTTATTTTAACAATTCGATATATGCTAATTAAAGTTAAACACAACAAAAAAACCAAAACAAATGGATGTTCGTGAAAAAAAAAAAAAATGCCAGAAGTCATAATCATCAGTCTTTGTGCAAGCGTGGATGTGTTTAACTAAATTATGGGAGTGCTGTTTTAAAGATATAATACACATACGAATGGGTTATTTGATAATTGGCAAACAAGGAAATGGCAGACACGGCTTATTAAATTATAAGGCCTTAAACTGGTTAGAAGGCTGCGTCGGTTTGTCTGTCTGTCTGTATGTATGTCTCTCTCTCTCTCTCTCCCTCTTTCACCCTCTATCTAGCAATACAAACTGCAAGAGGATAAAGAAAAGAAAGATTTAAATAAAATGTTGAAGAGCTACAAAGACAGGTGTGTCACCGTTAAAACGAGTGACCATTTGTGCTCCAGTATTTATTTTCTCTATATACTCACCATCATTCTCAAGGCATTTTTGCTAGAAATTCAATGACTCATCTCTGCTTCTGACGCACATTCATTGACGGAGCTGCTTAGGAAATGGCGGGCATGGCTTATTAAATTATAAGTTCTTAAACTAGTTAGGTGGCTGTGTATGTCTGTCTATTTGTCTGTCTGTCTGTATGTATGTCTGTCTGTATGTCTATCTCCCTCTACCTATACTAACTGTAAGAGGATAAAGAAAATAACGATTCAAGGTAATTACATAATGCAACTAGGTTTTAGTAATATTTTTTTGCAAATTAATTTTCGAAGATATATATATATATATATATATATATATATATTTATTAGCATCTTATTCTTAGGTATATATATATATTATTTTATTGGTATTCATTATTGAGATGAGTATCATTTATTAATTTATTTATTGCGGTGTATTATCCTCATCTTTCTTAGTTGTTGTTTCACGACGTTTCGCCCAACTATTCCTCTGGCCTTCGTCAGGTGGTAACCTCGACGGGATAGGAACTCCGAATCTCCTAACTGCATTCTCAGCAATTACTGCTATCCATAGTTGTTGTCATCTCACCACGTTTTTGGCCAAGTAAGCCTCTGCCCGGGCGCAGTGAATAGAGACGTTGAATCTCTACGGTTCCAGGTGTGAATTGTCTGAAGATAACGGTTTCAATCCTACACTGCGCTCGGCCAGAGGCTTACTTGGCCAAAAACTTGGTGAGACGACAACAACTATGGATGGCAGTGATTGCCGAGGATGCAGTTAGGAGATTCGGAGTTCCTATCTGGTAGCGGTTACAACCTAACGAAAGCCAGAGGAATAGTTGGCCGAAACCTTATGAAACGACTAAGAAAGATGGGGATAATACTCCGCAATAAAATAAATTAATTCATTCTTAGGTGTTTTCAATTCGTTGGATTTTGAAGTGAATATTAACTGACAGATTTGATAGCCAAGAACATAGCACGTGGGGCTATCAGGTGTATAAGAAATAATGTTCTTCTCCTGGAAAGCATTGTTTTTATTTTTAATTGAAATTATTAAAAAAAAAAAAAAAAAATAAGATGTAGGACGCCATACAGTGCAATTGAGATTTTGTATTATTTTTTTAAAATTTAATTTTCAAAGATATACTTCCTCATCAGAATTTCAAATACAGATATGGTAACATACCTGACGATTTTTTTTTTTACTTCGGATTAATCACTTATCAAGACCCAAAGGTCACTCAAGGATAAGAGTTAATGAATGTAAATTGATAGTGTAGTAATCGTTAATGGTGTAAATTGGGTAGAAATTGATTATTTATAGGGACGGCTCAACAAGAATTTGTTTACATTAGATTTTAAGGCTACCATGTTGTATTCAATTGGGAAGCAGGACAGCGGAACAGTGTTCCATAGGCGGGCAGTTTTAGGCAAGAAGCCTTGTTCATGGAATATGCATTTAGATTTAGGCACAGATAGAGAATGGGGGGTCGTTTATTGTGTTGTAGCTAATTGAATGTTTTTTGTGAAAATTTTGGCAAGGGGGAACCATAGGTTGAGGTTAAGTCGAGAAGATGCCACGAAGAAAAACGATAGAGCAACATCTCTTCGGTGGAAAGCGGTTGCAGGGAAGAGAAAAGGCCATTCTCAGATGTGACACCTGTACTCCATTAAAAACACACACACACACACACACACACACACACACACACACACACACAAGAGATGAAAAAAATGGTATTTAAGTTAATTTCTATTTTAAATTCAGATAAAAAAATTTAATTGCGTAAATTAACAAAAAAAAAACAACTAATAAAAACCAATTGCATTGTAAAGCGTTGCAAACAGGGCCCTTCACCTTTGGATTCATATTTCTTTCGAATAGAACCCTTTCCCAAGAAAACATGATTGAACAAAACCTCCATTATAATACGGATTCAGAAGTTCGGGTTAAAAAATGCAGACAAGAAACATCCAATATGGCCAAGTGTGACGTAGCTATCTCTATTTCCAAATACGTGACGAAATTAGATCTTCAATGAATTATGCCTTTCATTTTCTCTCGTTGTTTGAAGTAGGTTTATTTGAAACCCGTTTACGCGCCATATTTGATTGCATTGTCTGAGAAAGGAACAGCGCCCTTCACCTTTGGAGTCATATTTCTTACAAGGAGGACACTATCCCAAGAAAATACGGTGCAATAAGGAGAACGAGCCCTGAAGAGAAGACAAATATCATTTCAAATATTAAAAACGATAAACAATTAAAAAGCCATACAATGCAATTTAGTTTTATGAAACTTTAAACATTTAATTTTCGAAGATATATTTCCTCGTCAGTATTTCAAATAAAGATACGGTAAAATATATTTTTTTAAATCTTTTTTTTTTTTTGTATGTTTTCAATTCGTCACGGGTGTAAGAGATACTGGATGAAGCATTCAATAGTCAAGAACATAGCACGTGGTAGCGTCAAATAAGTAAGAAACAGTGCCTTTGTCTAAGAAGCCATTGTTTATACAGAGTGTCTCAATAAAATGTATACACTCTTTAAATTATCTCAACTTGCTACATGAACACGCTATGCCACGCTCCCAAGAGATGCATAGGAATAAAGAACACCACTTATCAAGGCCCGGAAGCCACTCAGGAATAAGGGTTAACAGTAGGATGGAGCACTTCCCCACTATCATCATGATGTGAGAGATTATCTTGATAGTCACCTGCGAAACAGATAGTTAGGACGAAGAGGAAGTACCGAGTACTGTCCATGCTCACCGGATTTGAGCTCACTTGGATTTTTCTGTTTTAGGGGGGCGATGTGGGGGCCATGTTAAACGCAGGTTCCATATCACAAAACGAGCTACAATAAATGAGTTGAAAGCAACCATTGAAAGAAGATGTGTCAATATACCAAGTGAACTGATTAGGAACATTTTCGATTCAATCAGTCAGCGTTGTCAGCTGTTCATGGACCATAACGTCCAATAATTTGAACACTTTCGATAATTAGCTGCGTTCTATATTCGTTCACAGTATTTTGATTCGTGAAACTTTTTTCTTATAATAAACTAGCCTGGGTGCCCGGCGTTTCCCGGGTGTTTGGGGCGTGTGTTTAGCCAAAAAATAAAATATAAAAAAGAAAATGCTGGTAGGCGAAAAAGAAAAAGAACGTGAAAAAAAGTGACGTGTTTGCTATTGCGCCCATCGCCAAACTGGAAGTATGTAGGCTGAAATTAAGGCTAGACAATCGAAACAAGGGTATGACTTTCGAAAATATCGCCGAAGAAAAGCGATCCTTCCCCATAGAAAAATGCCCAGTTGAGGGTGAAGGAATTAATGTTTTAGCCAATTTTTCGATATTTGTCGTTCGAAGGGGCAGGCTTCAAAACGATTTAAATCTCGTGAAAATTTGTTGCCTCCGTCGAAAGTTTTAGGCAGACATACAAACATACATACATACAAAAAGGCTCCCTTCAGTCTTAACAGACTATGGATACCCACTGTAAGGGTGCCTGCGCGTGACATTTTTTTGGCAAGTGTTGCGCAATCTTCAACCACACCTCTTCTGAGTCGACATTGTTAAGTACCAGTGGCAAGTGGAGGTTCAGGACGACTGGAAACAAATGCCGAGATAAGTGGAAAGTACATACAGCGCCTAGAATTCCCAAATGGTCACCCATACATACATACATACATACATACATACATACATACATACATACATATGTTTAAATAGACAGGTAGATATATATTATGGATATTGGTTTTATGGTCATTTAAAGGGTGTATACATTTTATTGGGACACCCTGTATTAATAGTTGGAATATTTTTTAAATGGAAATCGCTCCAAACAAAGTATGAAGCCACTTTATATAAGAAGTTAAAAAGGTCAACAACTATCCAACAATAAGTATTAGATGAAAAGATTCTGACCATGAAGAAAAAGCAATTTTCCATTTGTCATAAACATCGCTCATGGAATGTAAATGGACAAAATAAAGGAAGTGAAAACATCCCTAAAAAAGAGATGAAAGCCAAAAGATATTTAAATGTATCTTAATTTGAAATTCTCATGAAGTATCTTCGATAATTAAATAAAAAAAAAAAAATTAAAACTCAATTTCATTGAATGGCGCCCTAGCATCTTATTATTTTTACGAATTCAAATTACTAACATAAACAATACTTTCTAAGCTAAGGACACTATTTAGTAAAAATTAAATATCAAAGACCATCCTTGAATGCGGAAACCAACCCATATATAACAGATCATGCTGACCAACTACAGAAAAGTTGGAATGGAAAATGGAAGCAAAAACATGGAAAGAATATTACACAAAAGCAAGGGAGCTGAAACGTTCAGGAATCTTATCAACGTAATCGTCTTCTCTAACGTGCTCGTCGGTCTGTGCACACGTTCTTTTTTATTGCCTTTTTCTTTTTCTTTTTCCTTACCGTGACGTCACTTCGCACATGACTTAGCATTTGTATACAGCCGCTATATGCGCGTCCGCGGTCTTTTACATTATTGTTATCATCTTGACTAATAAATACACAACCTTTCTGTAGATGTGATCTCCGACCTTCTTCAGGTGTATCTTGTCGAACTCGAGAATCTTTCTGTCAAACTCGAGAATCTATACAGAATTTTTAATTGGGCCCTTTATTTAATTCATGGAGTAGCATGCTCTTGTACTGTCAGTCATAATCGGGCAGAAGCCCTAGGTAATTTCGCAATTGTATTTTTAATATCACCTGCAAAAAATAAATGTTACCACAGGAAAGATAGGTTACTCTTCTATCTACCGGATTAAGTTTTGTAAAACTTATTTTCAAGTGTTTTTATTATTACAATTAATGGTAATGTAAAGCCCATCAAATTAGATCGAAAAGTAAAATGGTGGTCTCGTCTGAGCTATATTCAAGACTCAATAATCGCCCGAAAATCGAAAAATAAACAATGTGCTGATAGAAACATTATGTTTCGACATGATTGGTGACATTTATTGGATGTTTTTCTATCAGTGCTTTGTTTAATTTTCGATTTTGGAGCGATTATCCAGAGTCGACTAGAGCTCGAATGACCACCATTTTGCTTTTCGTTCTAACTCAACAAGCTTTACACTACGTTTATTTTTTAATTTAAAAAAATAACCTTTTAAAATCAGTTAAAACAAACAAAATAAAAATATCTGGGTAGGTAGAAAAGTAACTTATCTTGCCTTTGGTAATATTTATTTATTGTATGTTTATTTTTCAACCTTTTTTTTTTTCTTTCTGAGCTATTTCTTTTATATTTGAAGAGTAGACGTGCGGATATCTATAGAATATCATGGATATAATTTACGGATATAACAAAAGGAGCCAGACATCTTTAAAGGAAAATATATTGGGAAGATAAAGTTTATCGGGATTTTTTATTTATTCAAGAAAATCAATATTAATTATTGAAAAGACATGTACTTTCAATTGAATCAGGAAATATATTTTTATGAAAGGCAACCGAAATACCTGGCTATCTCAGGTGAGATGTAATTATAATCTGAAAAAAAAAAAAATCGTATTAATTTCTTTATTTGATCTATTGTTAACAAGACGTAATAACCTGAAGTTGCCGGATAGCAGCAATTTAGTTTACTTAAAAAAAAAGGCGGGGGGGGGGAACTATTTCCAAAATATATTTTTTGTTCCTATCAAAAGTTAGCAATTCATTCCAATTTAATTTTAAAATATTACTGCATGTAACTCATTAACGAAAAACGTACATAATACAAATTTCATCATTTTTTTTCTGTGGAGTACAAAATTTATATATCACGATTATCAAGGGAAGCCATGTTTTGATGTTCATTTATTTATTTATTTTACAAAGGAGTCACCACTTATCAAGGCCCGTAGGCCACTCGAGGACAAGGGTTATTGAGTGTAGAGTAGTCAATGGGTTAATATCGAAGTAATCATTAGTAGTGGAAATTTGGTAAATTGGATTACTTAAGGGAGACGGCTCATCAAGAATTTGTTTACGTTGGACTTGAAGACTACCAAATTGCATTTAGCTGGAAAACAGGCAAATGGAAAAGAGTTCCACGGGCGTGCAGTTCTAAGAAAGAAGTTTTGTTCATGGAATCTACGTTTAGGTTTAGGAACAGATAAAGAGTGAGGAAAATTATTGACAGTGGTTTCAGATAAGCGAGTGTTTTTCGTGAAAGTTTGGCGAAGGGGGACCATAGATTGGAGCTCAGACGAGCACTTCTGAATAAAAGAAAAAAATAGGAGGGGGCTTCAGCCGACCGGTTTCGCCCTGACTCTTCTAAGGCTGGATCGACAGTTTCTTTGTTTTTTTTTACGAAGGGGTTACCACATATCAAGGTCTGAAAGCCACTCGAGGATAAAGGTTAATATGTGTATTGTAGTCATTGGGAACAGTAGCGTAATAATGGCGGAAATAATTACGAGGACTGTTCAATAAGAACTAGTTTATATTGGACTTGAAGAAGAATAGAGTTTCACAAGCGGCCAGTTCTGGAACAGAAACTTTGTTCATGGAATCTACCTTTAAGTTTAGGCACCGATAGAGAGTGGAGGAATTTATTGATAATAAGTTTGGCTAGGCGAGTGCTTTTTGTGAAAGATTGGCAAGGGGGGCTATAAATTGGAGCTTAGTCGAATACTTGTCATGAACATAACGATAGAGCAGAGACAGGCTCGCAACATCTCTTCTGTGGGAAAGAGGTTGCAGGGAAGAGAAAAGGGCATCGTCTACTAGATTACGAAGTCTGTTTTGAACTCTGTCAACGAGAGAAACCCACGAGGAAAAATATTCATTTAAAATAAAATTCAGGGGAAAGAAAAAAAAAGACGGTGAGACAATATATATCTAAAATAAAGCTACGTGTGATCTATGTCCAATGACAGAATCTTCTAGAGGCTAATACAGTTCAACCATAAGAGCCATTCCTTCTGTATACAAAGAGAAGACTTCTTCAAACGAACGTGTATAGTCTCCAAGGTCTTCAAATAAAAGTCCGAATGAGCACGACTGAGAATGGTAAATGTTGGGGATGCCCCCCTATTACCAGGAATAATGAACTATTCCAAGACGTCACTTCCTGGGAACGAGAAGCAGTTTATAAGAGAGGGGGGCATAAACACGTGAAGCGGAAGGTCGTTCACAACTAGTTCTGGCAAGAGAAAAATATTGTTCAATTACCTCTTTTATGTATTTTTGTCAATACATATTTAATTATTACCGTGTCTTTCTCGTCGTTTATTTGACCATTAATACCACGGCAACTGGCGACGAGATTTCGAAAACTCATGAGGGAAAATCGAATTCTAAAATACCCTATTGTTTCCACAAAACCGCCGTCGAGGAATTCGAATTACACCTGACCCCTACAAAAAAAAAAAAAAAAAAAAAAAAAACACTTTGGCAACGAAAAATTCGGCTCTACACAAAATAACTGGAAGCGACTAGCAAAAAATTGTTACACGAGGACTTTTTGAAAAACAAAGAAAATATGCAAGTTGGTAAACATCGAAACGTTGGATGAATCCGTAAGTAAAACCATCCTTGTCTTTTTACGAAAAAAGAAAAAAAAAAAAAAAACGACAAAAAACTGTCAGCCAGAAGTTTGGTAATGTTTTTATCTTTGAAAGTTGAAATAAAAGGTAATTTTTGTCTTTGAAAAAACAAAAAAAAAAACAAACAAACAAAAAACAAAACAAAAAACAACAAAAAACACGACGTCATTATAAACTTTGATTTGTTACGCTGTGCTGTTAAAGACAAGACAGATTTAACCTGAATTCGACACGCACACACACACACACACACACACACACACACACACACACACACAATAAGATAGTTTTTGCCTTCGAGATTTTTCTTTGCCCAGTTTCAGAAAAAAAAAAAAAAATGTCGTCCGCCTGGAAAGGATACCGATATGGAAGACTTTAAGGCCATAATTACGCAATTATTAAAAACTCGGATAGATAACCAACAAAAGTTGAAGGAAAGTTTGAAAGACCAAATTCAGCAACAAATACAGCGACAACATATTCCTATCTCATCGCCGTAAATTCCCTGAAAAATACCAGATGAGTTGTCCGAAACATGATGAAACAACAACAACTATAAAGATGAGGATAACAGTCCGCAAAACAGAATGAACAAGAGTAGTTATTTACCACGAGGAAAAGATTAAGAATTTTTTACACACAAAAACATTTTTTAATGAACAATTATATTTTACATTTTCTCGCACACACTACGCCGTGTGTGTGCATATCATTTTTATAATTTATTATCATCAACATTTGAAAAGGATTAATTATAAAAATAAGTAATACACAAGGAGGCACACTCTAAAATATAAATCTCAACTGTCTGTTTAAATGTATGTATGTATGTATGTATGTATGTCTGCCTAAAACTTTCGACAGATTTTCATGAGATCGGTATCGTTTTGAAGCTCAACCCTTCGGACGACGAATATCAAAAAAATGGCTAAAAACATTAATTCTTTCACTCTCAACTGGATACTTTTTTACAAGGACCGCCGATATTTTCGAAAGTCGTCCCCTCTTTTCGATTTACTAGCCTATATTTAAACCTTTGCCACTTTCGGTTTGGGGATGGACGCAACGGTAAAGACGTCAAGTTTTTTTTCACGTTATTTTATTCATTCGCGTAACGGGTTCGAGCCTACCTGTCTACTACCACTTTTTTCTTTTGCTCAACATACACCTCCAAACACCCGGTCAACGCCGGGCACCCAAGCTAGTAAATGATAAAGAGAAAAAAGAACACTTTATATTACTTCTTTGTTGAAGAACTCTTAAAATGTTGACCAAAAAGTTCAAGGAACAAACGTGTTTTATAATGAATTCTTTGACTTTGGAATAAGCAATCTTTGTGGGATGAGAGCATCGAAAAATATGAGATCATATCAAAACATCAGTGAGAAAAAATAGGGATTTCTTCCTCCGAAATGGAAGATTCGGTAAAGAAAAAAAAAAAAAAAAGAAGCTGAATAGTGCACAAAACGATGATGATGATGATGAAAGTAATGGAGATGAAGATGACGATAGTGCTGCTGCTAATAATGGTAGTATTGTGAATTGATGATGATGATGATGTCATGGTCGTACTGATAATAACGGTTGTGAAGATGCTGATAATTATGGCGGTGATAATGCAGAGTTTCTGATGATGATGAGGGTAGTGATGGTGATAATGCTAACAATGATAATGGTGTCAGTAGCGGTGGTGGTATAAATTGATGATGCTTATGATGATAATGATGATGATCATCATCATCATGAAACATACGTTGACGCGAGGATGATGATGATGAGGAGGAAAGTATTTTTAATGATTATGACAATGGTGCTGCTGCTGATAATGATTGTTTTGAATTGATGATGATGATGATGATGATGAAGATATGTTGCCATGGTGATGCTGATAACACTGGTAGTGAAGATGATGACAATTATGGTGGTGGCGGGAATGATGCAGAATTTCTGATGCTGATGTTGATGATATTAATTATGATGGTGGTGATGGTGATAATGCTGATAATGATAATGGTGTCAGTAGCGGTGGTGGTATAAATTGATGATGATGATGATAGTAAAACATGTTGGAGTAATGATGATGATGATGATTGGAAAACGTGTAACGGATGATGATGATGATGATAGTAAAACATGTTGGAGTCATGATGATGATGATGATGATTGGAAAACGTGTAACGGATGATGATGATGATGACGGTGATGATGATGAACATGATTGTAATAACAATGGTGATCATTATGATCATGATGCAATTTGAGTAAAAAAAAGAGCTTCTTGAGTTTCAATAATCATGTCTGACACTGTCACTACTCCTACTGCTCCCTGCTGGTACAAACACGAACTGTCAGAATAACCATAATATATATGACTTTTGATTCGTTTTTCTCTTCCAAAAGAAAATACTAAATATCATTATTTCCTCATTCCCTTCTCATTCAACACCTGCCTCTGTCTCACCAGCACGAAACATGGTTCTAAGGTCCTTTTTTATTTTTATTTTCTTTTCATTTTTTTTTTTTTCTGTGTTGCCAATTTTCTCTATTGGCAAAAATGTCACGCATTTTAATGAGTTAAAGGTTCTTTTTTTGATTGTTGCCATTCTTTTATATTATTCTGAAGATGAGGCATCTGCAAAGAAGGTTGTCTGTCTTCAGCCGAACGAAAGGAAGCAAATAGAAATTGATTGTGTTTCTACACAATTCAAAAGTACGTGATCAGTTTCACATACAATCTGAATATCACATCTTTTAACTTTAGCAATAATCTCTAGCTCTACTGTCATATCAAAGTCGCTTTGTGTACGTGTGTATGTGTGTGAGTGTGTTCTTTCCTTATAGGTTCCGAAACGGCTGAGCCTATCTTCTGACAATTTCACACAAAGCTAATTTATATTTCTGGCAGCGTTCATACATATGTTTTGTACAGATCAATAATAAGAAATTCAGCATTCTTCTCTTAAAGATTAAAAAAAACAATACAGCGGAATATTTTACGTTACACCGGTGTAACCTTGACCGTTGTAACGTAAAATATTCCACTGTAAAAATTCTTATTTTTCTCTATAATAGAAGAAAGACTATTTTTTTTTAAAGATCTTAAGCTAAAATATCAGCTGACGTGATATTGTAAACAAACACAGACGGAATGTGATGAACGACATTATCATTATTATTTGTTTTTTTTTGTTTTTTTTTTTTTAGATTTTTTTGCAACTTAGTCCACCGGGCAAATTATTCATCGTAATATATAATATTCATTGGAGGATTTATTCTATAATAATACATATGCAATCTGCATAAATTAAACTATCATGTTTAAGCGTTATTTACGGCCGGGCAACACAGGGGGTCCAGATAGTAAAGATCTCTCTCTCACTATCTCTCTCTCTCTCTCTCGTCCCAACTATGGTTAAATAGAAACTGACTTGCAAAAAACAAATATATTCTATTAAAAAAATGTTTACTCAAAATCACCGGATTTGGCATTAAATAACCCGAAAAGGGTTGATATACCGTAAAATAAAAAACAACCAACCAACCAACTCTCTCTCTCTCTCTCTCTCTTTCTCTCTCTCCCTCTCTCTCTCTCTCTAAATATATATATATATATATATAATAACAAAGTTAAAGACTGTAAATGATTAATTCCAAGAACTTATAGTTCAACAGGATACTCAAAAAATCTTAAGATTCCCTTAATCTGTGGAGTTTCAAAGAATGCATTCTTTTTATCAAAGGAAATAATTATTGAATCTTATGACTAATTCGCCATTTGGAACAACCTAATCACTTCATATCCTTTTATTCACATTTAATTTTTTTTTTCATTTTCTTTCCCATTTTATGAACTTTTTACACTAACTTTTTTCGTATATAACTAGTTGTCATATAATAGTTTCAATTTATGCAAGTACCAGCAAATTCATAGCTTCGCTATCATAATTATTTTTACTTTCCTCTGATAGAAAATAACATTCTTCGAAACTTTGTGGATAAAGGAAATCTAATTTTTTTTTGAGTATCCTTTCAAACAATCAATTCTTGTTAATTATAATTTCAAGTCGTTATTTATGTTCTTTTATGGTATCTCTATTTCTTGTTTTGGTTTTATCGAGCTTTTCTTATTTGGTTAGAATTACGACATAAATATGAATATTTATATTCACCTTAAACTTAAAGAGAACATAAATATTAATATTTATGTAGTAATCTCAACCAAATAAAAAATATCAAGACAACGAATATATATATATATATATATATATATATATAATATAAAGCTGAATATCTGTGTGTGTGTGTCTGGTCACAAATAGGCTCCTATATGGTTGACTATTTAAAAATAAACTGATTACATATAATGATAGAAGATGTATCGACACACAGGAATGGGTATGTTTGATCGGGCAGAACGGTGGTTCATTAAAATTGTGGGGTCTGCGTTCGCGCCTGGTCCACAAAGTATGGAAATAAAAAAATTTAGAATTAAAAAAAAAACATTTACAAGTCTTTTTGATATAGATGTACATAAGAATAGTTTGATAAGTATGTTTTAACTTAAATAGGGATGGTATAATAAAATTGTGGGGTCTGCGTTCGCGCCTGGCCTCCATAGAATTGAAATAGGCACAAACTTTAATAAAGACTTTTCATATCTATCTGCGTAAGTATACTTTGATAATTATGTTTCAGTTTGAAGAAATATGGTATAATAAAATTATGGGGTGTTCGTTCGCACCTGACCTCTATAGAATGGAAATATGTCACAAAGCTTAACAAGGTTTTTTTAATATAGATCCACAGAATATTGTGATAAGTGTTTCAGTGTGGACAGGTATGATATAATAAATTATGGGGTTTATCTATTTTATTTTTACTTTCATCACATTTTGCTTTGGTTTTGATACCCCCAAATTCGAAGCTATCTCTTTACAACCCTTCCTTTTCATAACCTATCATGCTTTCATAAATCAGAGTCCATTTTCTGTAGACTGTTTTTGAACCCAGTCAACGACGGATACTTTTGCTAGTATATATATATATATATATATATATATATATATATATATATATATATATATATATATATACACGTAATAATAATAAAAATAAAATATCAATATGCCCTGCATATTAAGTTTAAAGAATTATAATATATTTGTAATAAGATTTGAAGAAAAAATTAATGTTAGATATATTTTAATTTCTGCGGATCTGCTCTCGTTTACAGTAGCCACTATATGCTCGTTTGAACTAAAGTTGAACAGGTCTGATGAAGGGTTGAGGCAATTAAGAAAAGAATATAATGTCATAAAAGTGGTTTGCCGGAAGTTCAGTGTTGTGTGAAATCCCGGGAATATTTCCACCCTAACATGTTTTAATTTGCTTTAGTTTTTGTATGTCCGTTACACTTCCGGATTTCA
Organism: Euprymna scolopes; assembly: GCF_053919585.1. Taxonomy (NCBI): domain Eukaryota; kingdom Metazoa; phylum Mollusca; class Cephalopoda; order Sepiida; family Sepiolidae; genus Euprymna; species Euprymna scolopes. The sequence goes on from NC_136518.1 coordinate 54,271,126, forward strand.
TAAATTACCTTTAAGTTTTATTACTTGGATCATCCGGATTACTGACCTCATTTTAAATATTATTTTTACAAGTTTCGACCGATGTGATGTCCGACTGTGTTCTAGTATATCTTCCAGAGTTTGAAAATAATAGCCGAGATGAAATGCAATCATTCAAACTTTATTCTTTTGGTTTTTGCTTTTGGAGCCCTTTTGAGATCAGGCTTCATAATTTATGCATTTATTCTTTTTGTGGACTGTTATTCTCATCTTCATAGTTGATTAACCACGGCGAGATAGGAATGCTGATTAATTGTATCCCCAGTAATTACTGCCTTCCATAGTTGTTATTGGCTCACCTCGTTTTAGCCAACTAATCGTCTGGCTGCTTTGGGTAGGATTGAAACCGCTATCTTCAGACAATGCCCACCTGGAACCGTAGAGACTCAACGTCTCTATCCACGGTGCTACGACCCAGCTATAAAAATAAGGATAACAGTCCGCAAAAAGAATGAATGCACAAATTATGAAGCCTCATCTCAAACGCATTCCAAAAATAATATATATATATATATATATATATATATATATATATATATATATATATATATAAATACATATATAATACCATTCGGTAGGACCTGGCAATAGAAAACCAGATAAAAACACAAAATTGGATTTATAAGATCATGGAATCCAACCTTGATCGCCCTTCGGGACCCGTGGCACAGTGGATATAAGTGTTGAATAGCTACAGTTCCAGGTGAGGATTGTGTGGAGGTAGCGGTTTCAATCCTACCCAAGCCAGCTAGAGGATTAGTTGGCCAACACATGGTGAGACAACAATTGTGGAATGAAATAATTACTAGGAATAAGTTACAAGACTCAGTATTTCACATCCCGTCGCGGTTAATCACCTGAAGAAGGCCAGAGGATGAGTTGGCTGAAACGTGATAAAACAACAACAACTATGAAGATGAGGATAAGAGTCCGCAAAATAGAATGAACGCACAAATTATCCATCCTTATCTCAAAAACTCCGAAACATGAAATTTCAAATTGACTTTTGAAATAAGATCTTTTTTTTTTTTTTTTTTTCGAAGAAGGGTTGTTAAATTGACAGACTGAAAGCGAATAATTTTTGCTCTTCCAAGTTTTTACAAAATAACCTGATTTTGGCAAGTCGACCTTTGCTTCATCTTTGTAAGTTCAAATCTATTTAAAAGTAAAGCCCAACTGTTTTCTTTTCCGGTTTCTACCGCATAAAATAACTGCTCTTAGGTAACAAACGAGTTCATCGACTACAGAAAATGTGTTTGTTGGTTCTAGGCCAATTGAGACGAACTGACACTGGCTTTCCTTATACTTTATTTTTAGAGATTTTCTTTTCTATTTGGAACGATTGGTTCTTTTCCAGAATCGAGAAATACAAACAAGGCGGAACGATAAAAATCAGGTTCTTACAGTGCTTATGAGGATACTGAGAGGTCCGCTTCCTAAGTAGATGTCAGAACTTTTAAACACATATTCTTAACGTATCCACCATTGGAATGGAAACCTTAGGCCAAGTACAATTAACATATTTATTACTGCTGACATTTATGAAAAAACAAAAAACAAAAACAAAACAAAAAAAACCGGCAATATATAATAATGTATAATACTCTGTATTATATTGCTAGTTGTCTGTCTGTCTGTTCTACTTTTCTCAGAAAGTACTGGTCCGATCTGGCTGAAATTTTACATGAGCCTTTGTTATTATAAGGCGCCGCAAAGTAAGTATTATGGCATTCGTTCAATGCATGGTTAGGAATTAATAAGGATTAGTCACCACAATACCACATTTACTCTAAAAGGTTCTTTTCTAAAACTACTGGGCTTAAATTTAGTAAGGATCTTTGAACTAAGTATTATAGTATCTGTTTATAGACCGTTAGGGATTAATAGAGATTAATAAGGATTAGTTACCACAATACCACATTAGTTGAACAAATTTCTTGGGAACTACTGCGCCGATCTGGCCGAAATTTTATATAGACCTTTGTTATGATAAGGTGCAGCGGACAAAGAATTATGGCATCCGTTCGATGAATATTTAGGAATTAATTAGTCATCACAAGATTTTTATCGGAAACTACTAGACCGACCAGGCTGACATTTTGTATGAACTTTTGCTTTGATCAGATGCAGTGAATTAAATATTATGAGTAATAGAGATATTTGACGCAAAAATGTGAACAAAGTTAAGTCTATTTAGCCATCAATTTGGCATATTCATTCTAAGCCAACGGGCTTTGCATGTTTTTAATTGGCTAAAAATCTGGTAATGCATAAAAAATAATAAAATATTAGTTCTGACTTCAAGATAGCAAACCTTGATTATGGAGGCGGAGAGGGGCAGATATTTATCATGCTGTGCAACAGTCCAACAGTGAATTGCAATGCACTCTGACTCTTTTTGAGTAAAATTAAGGGGAAACAACTCGACTATACATTACAAGATTGGCTTCATATTGTACCGTAGACGTTACATGGCCATACTCGAAATTCACACATACAGATAAGTCGTATACAAACAGTCGCAAGGAAAAAAAGGAAAGAATTTGACTAATTCTTTTTTTTTTCAGTGACACAACAGACATTTATTTACAGGTTCTTTCAAGAATAACACCTTGTCTCTTAATCAAAATTCTTCTCGTGCTCCAATGTGCTTAACTAGACTCTGTCGTGTCAAACACATGCAACTCTGTCTTTGCCCGGCTATGATTAGGACACATATTTACTTTTCAACTCAGTCGTGTCTTGAACATATCTCTGAACCTTTACTTCTCGAACATGTCTCGGATAGCTCCTCTGAACACGTGGATCAACAGCTCGAATAACCTTTGTTTCGTTACACCAAAAGCTCAGCTATCCATCGGACTGTCACGTTTACGTTTCAAACAATATTTTCCGTCATGCTTTACTTCAGAATAACATTCTTAAACTCGTCATACGTGACTTCGTCTAGTTGTTACTAAGCATGCACGTTTTAATTTTTTCCTCGGCGCCAAAACCAACAGTGTCTCAACTATTGTTGAGATGACCTTTTTCCCAGTTGACTACCTGTACTAGTCCCCTTCGAAGTAATCTCCTCCGGCTGCAATGCGCTTGTACCATTCCAATAACTTCTGGAAGGCCCCATGAAAGTCCTCTTGTGTGAGCGCGTGTCAATGACCCCATCATAGACTCTTTCATGTCCTCAATTGTCTCATAACAACAGCCTCTAAGTTTTCCTTAAGATGAGAGAATAACCAAATGTCATAGGGAGCAAGATCTGGACTATAGGAAGATTGAGGGGCTGCCTTGATGCCCATCTTGGTCAAATAGTCTGTGAAAAGGATGGAGTTGTGGACCAGTGCATTCATACAAATCTTCCGCATCTTCAGTTCCTCACGATTAATTGTGTGTACAGTTCCCACCATGAAATAAAACTGTGGATGTATTATCTCTATAGACACGCAACAGTCCTTATCCATGAAATTCTTTATTTGGCCAATCAACTCTAGTGTTCTGACTTCCTTACTCCTCCCATACCTCTCATCATCCCTCACAGACTTCCTGTCTTCCTTGAATCTCTCATGACATTCAAAAACTAATACTCGATTCATGCAAAATAGTCCAAAAGCAGTCTGAAGAATTCTATATGTTTCTATGGCTTTTTTTCCAAAGTTTAAAACAGAATTTTATTGCATATCGTTCTTCTAAAGTGTCTTCACATCCAGATTGCCTGGGTCATAACAGGGGTCAAAGTTAAAAAAAAATTGACCTATGTATTTCAGCCCAATTTTGGGTCTAAACACTTGATATTTTAGATATAGGTTCCTTGGACATGGATCTGTCAATTTTAAGTCTACAGACTCGAAATTTGATATACAGTGTATTGAGATTTGGGAAAATCTTTGGAATCGGGTTTCGGCAAGAAATTTGGCTGTTAAGGTGTCAACGTTCAACGATTTGACCTTTGAGAACTCTACCAAACTCCTCCGACAATTTTGGGTCTAAACACTTGAAATTTTAGATATAGGTACCTTGAACATGGATCTAACTTAATAACTTAATTTGAGCCCCAAACAATAAATGTTAAGGGGTCATAATAGGGGTCAAAGTTTAAAAAAATTTAACCTCTGCGGTCTCTAGCAAATTACTCTAAACATTTGAAATTTTACGTAAAGGGTATTCAGAGAAAGGGTAAGCTCTTTAATCGGTTTGGGTCGAAAATATTTAGTTACCAATATATAAATGTATGCATGTATGTATGTTTGCATGTCTGCCTAAAACTTTCAACAGAGGCGACGGATTTTTACAAGATCAGTACCATTTTAAAGCTTGACCTTTCAGACGAAAAATATCGAAAGATTCGCTAAAAGCATTAATATTTTCACTTTAAACTGGACACTTTTCTACAGGGGGGGCGTTTTTTCGCCGATATTTTTGCAAGTCATCCTCTCCTTTCGATTGTCTAGCCTTCATTTAAACCTACGTTACTTTCTGTTTGTCGGTGGTCGTAACAGCAAAGACGTCAGTTTTTTCCCGTTCCTTTCTTCCTCTGGGGTACGGGTTCGAGTCTGCCTTCCTACTACCAGTTTTTTCTTTTTTTGTTTTGTTAAAATTACACCTCCAAACGCCGGGCTGAAATGCTAGTATATATAGAAAAGTAAAAGTGTCTGTGTGTGTCCATTTCCCTACGCAATAACTCCGTCAATTTTTAATCTACATACTCCAAATTTGATATACAGGGTACTGATATTTGGGGAAATCTATGTGATCGGTTTTCAGACAGAAATTTTGCTGTTAAGGGGTTAAAGTTCAACGATTTGACCTTTGAGATCTCTACCAAACTCCTCCGACAATTTTGGGTCTAAACACTTGAACTTTTAGATATGGGTTTCTCGGGCATGGATCTAACTTAATAACTTGGTTTGATCCCCAACGAATAAATGTTAAGGGGCCATAATAGGGGTCAAATTTAAAAAAAATTGACTGCTTTTTTTTTTGCTCAACATACACCTCCAAACACGCGGGCAACGCCGGGCTGAAATGCTAGTATATATTCAAAAATATACACATATATGTATATGTATTAAAATATATATATATATATATATATATATATATATATATATATATATATATATAAAGAATAGTAATTTGTTATCTATACAGTTTATAACTGTATAAATAACAAAAAACCTCTAGTTGATGATTTTCATTGCTAAACGCACAGATTGAATAGACGTCGGTAAGTATATTGGCATGTCACGCCTAAGCTTAAATAACATTTACGTCTGAATGGACGCATCTGTTTTAAAATAAAAGGTTCTGCTGTTGGTTAATCTTTTGCTCTTATATTTGAAACAGCATTTCTGGAAGCATCCAAGAAGTTGCCATAAAAACGTCTGATTGTCATTGTCCGTTAATCTATCACGCTACAATTTTATCCAAAGTAGCTGAGCAGCGGCTTCGTTCCCACCAGTTTTGGCAAATAGCAAACAAGATCCTTAACAGAAGCATGCGTTCTATCCCAACCATCATCAATTGACCTGAGGTCATCTCGTGAGCATTAGACAAAGCCAAACTATTTGCAAAGAACTTTGCAGCTAATTCTACCCTATGCGAAGAAGGTCATCAACTCCCTGTATTTCCTCCTATAACACACAACACGCTATGCAACATATACATATCTGTGCGTGAGGTTGCTAAGGTAATTAAGAACCTTGATTCCAGTAAAGCAACTGGCCCTGACGGCATTCCAATTATAGTGCTGAAAAAGCTTTAACCAGAACTTGCTCCCATACTTATACAACTGTTTAAGCGTTGCCTAACGGTTATATCTCATAGGATTAGTGAATCTCTTGACAAAGGCTTCCTCTCTAGGGCAATTGCTCTTGACATATCAAAAGCCTTCGATAAAGTATGGCATAAGGGCCTACTTCACAAGATTTCCAGCTACGGTATAACTGGAAATATTTTCTCGATCATTAAATCATTTCTCTCTGATAGGCTCATAAGAGTAGTGGTTGATGGACAGAAATCAAAGGCCCTCAGTATTAATGGTGGAGTCCCTCAAGGGTTCATCCTAGGCTCAACTCTCTTCCTGATCTACATCAATGATCTCCCAAAACACATACTTAAATCATTCGTTGACATCTATGCTGATGGCACGACCATCTATGGCAACACATCAAATGCTGTAAATGACAAAGTTCTCTCTGATTCTCTCTCCTCGGATCTTGAGCGCGTGGTACAGTGGGGAAGATGTGGGGGGTTACTTTTAATGCATCTAAAACCAAACTCCTATCTTTACATCAGCAACGCTCTGATCCCCTTCTAGCATCAATTGAAATGGATGTCTCTCGACTAGGGGAAGCTCCATACTTTGATAAGCTTCTTGGCTTGACGTTTACTCCTGACCTGAAATGGAACACGTACATCAAGTCTATTGCCAAGGTCGCTAGAAAAATGGTAGGATCCTTCTACCGCTCCAGAAGATATCTCACTGCTGATGCAATTCTCTACTTATATAAAAGCCAAAGACGTCCAAGGATAGAGCCACATCTGGACAGGAGCTGCTAAAAACACTCTATTCGACAGAGTACAAAATAGGCTTCGTGGCTTATTGGGGGATGCCCTTTTCTCTTCCCTGCAACCTCTCTCCCACAGGAGAGACGTTGCTAGCCTGTCTTTGTTTTATCATTAATTCCATGGCAGGTGTTCGTCTGAGCTCCAATCTCTGGTTCCCCCTCGCCGATCTTTCACGAAAACACCCGTCTAGCTGAAACCACTGTCAAAAAATTTCCCCACTCTTTATCTGTGTCAAAACCCAAACTTGGATTTCATGAACAAAGCTTCTTTCTTAGAAGTACACGGCTGTGGAACTCTGTTCCGTTGCCTGTTTCCCACCTGACTATAACTTGGATGTCTTCAAGTCCAACATAAACAAATTCCTGATGAACCACCCCCTTAAGTAAGACACTTTATCAAATCTCAACGTACTGTACAGGCAATAATCCTTATCACCGAGTGGCTTCCGGGCCTTGATAAGTGGTGACCTCCTTGGAAAAAAATAGCATGTTTTGTCTGTCATGCTCCAAAGTGAAATAGAATTTTTAAATACGTCCATACATATCTATAAGAGTGTTTGTTGCTTAGTCTATCGCGCATAAATTTAAATACCCCCTTTTTTGGTCTGTTACGTTTACATTAAAATTATAATCTTTATTGGTCTTTCACGCTTTAGTGTAAATAACATTTTCTTTAGTCTGTCACTCTTTAACACGAAATAGAAATTTAGTTGATCTGTCACATTTTAATGTTAATAGTATTTTCCTTAGTTTGTTACTTTTTAGTTTGAAATAACGTTTTCGTTGGTCTGTCACGTTTTAATTTAAAATGGTATTTTCTGTCGCGCTTTGGTTTAGAAATAACATTTTATTTGGTATGTTAGGTTTTGGTTTGAAATAAGATTTACGTTGATCTCTTACGCTTCATTTTGAAATGTCATTTTCGTTGGTCTATCATGCTATAGTTATAGAAACCTTTTTGATATGTCAAAACATCTCTATAAATGACTCCTTGGTTCGTCCCTCTGTTATACTTCAGTTTAATATAGTTTTTTTTTGCATTTAAATATTTCTATAAAATATTCTGTTCAGCTGTGATTTCGTCATGAAATATGGAATGTAATTTCATCCAAAAACACTCAAATTGAATGGACGCATCTTGAAAATAGCAATTATTATTCGCTTCTTTCTATTTTTTTAAATTCATTTTTCATATAAATTTCTAATTTGTTTTTGTATCTTTATTCTTATTGGTTTTCAGTTGAAAAACATTTGATTGTTGGCCTGATTGATGTCCCTCAGTTCATTAGACTTACATTTACAATAGCATTTTCTTTTGGTCAGTTTAGCTAAGGTGGAAATAGCATTTTCATTTGGCCAGTTTGGCTAACATTGAAATAGCATTTTCATTTGGCCAGTTTGGCTAAGATAGAAATAGCATTTTCATTTGGCCAGTTTGGCTAAGATAGAAATAGCATTTTCATTTGGCCAGTTTGGCTAAGATAGAAATAGCATTTTCATTTGGCCAGTTTGGCTAAGATAGAAATAGCATTTTCATTTGGCCAGTTTGGCTAAGATAGAAATAGCATTTTCATTTGACCAGTTTGGCTAAGATAGAAATAGCATTTTCATTTGGCCAGTTTGGCTAAGATAGAAATAGCATTTTCATTTGGCCAGTTTGGCTAAGATAGAAATAGCATTTTCATTTGGCCAGTTTGGCTAACTTGAAATAGCATTTTCATTTGGCCAGTTTGGCTAAGATAGAAATAGCATTTTCATTTGGCCAGTTTGGCTAAGATAGAAATAGCATTTTCATTTGGCCAGTTTGGCTAACATTGAAATAGCATTTTCTTTTGGCCAATTTAGCTAAGATAGAAATAGCATTTTCTTTTTGGCCAGTTTGACTAACATTGAAATAGCATTTTCTTTTGATCGGTTTGGCTAAGATTGAAATAGCATTTTCTTTTTGTCAGTTTGGCTAAGATTGAAATAGCATTTTCTTTTGGTCAGTTTGGCTAAGATTGAAATAGCATTTTCTTTTTGTCAGTTTGGCTAAGATTGAAATAGCATTTTCTTTTGGTCAATTTGGCTAAGATTGAAATAGCATTTTCTTTTGGTCAGTTTGACGAACATTGAAATAGCATTTTCTTTTGTCCGTCAAACTAACTTTGAAATAGTTTGACAGCCCAAAGAAAGTACCTTCGAATAGTAGCCTGACAGACCAAAGAAAATACTATATCAAAGTTAGTTTTACAGACGAAGGTAAATATTAAATTTTAAATGGCATTTTTGGTCTGTCAAGCTAAATTGGAAATAGTATTTTCTTTGATCTCTCAGGCTAACCTGAAAATAGTATTTTCTCTGGTCTGTTATGAAACTTTGCCATGTTTCACTTTAGAATAGCACTTTCGTTGGTCTGTTATGCTTTACTTTGTAAATAGCATTTTAATTGGTCTGTCATATTTCACTTTGAAATAGCATCTTCGTTGGTCTGTCATACTTTAGTTTAAACTAGAATTTTAAGATACACTTCCACATAGATTTGTCAGCCGTTTATTGATTTCACTTAAGTTTGAAGTATCATTTTTGATGCGTCCATATAATTCTATAAGAAATTCTGTCCGTCTGTCACACAAACTCTGAGATAAACATTCAGATTGAATGGACGAATCTTAAAAATAACCACTTTTCTTTTTTAATTTTTTTTCCATATTAATTTCTGATTTATTTTATTTTAATTATTATTGATTCAGTTAAAGACCGTTTTAATGTTGGACTGATTGATGTTTGCATTGATCTTAAAACAACATCTGATTCTTGTCGTCATCAAATAATCGGGTTTATAATTCGAGCAGAAAACGGGGCGCACGTGGTTCAATTGAAATTCGTACAACTAAACGAAGCGGAACTAATCAGAGGAGAAAGAGGTTTGGAAAATCGGTAAGTATGAATCTTTTAAATATGACCGGATGTTAAAACGGAAGCTAGAAAAATAGAAACGGAAATCAGGTGGGAGTAGGCTGATTGGATGTGGGGGAAAAGAGAGGAGAAATGATGTGGGATTTTGGGAGTGGGGAGCGAAAAGGATAAAAGAAAAAAATCGATAACAATTTGAGAAAGGATTAAGCATAAATGCACAGAAAAGAGGACTTGAAAATGCTGTAAAGAATAGTTAACACTTCAGGACTCGTAAAACAATGCATATATATATATATATATATATATATATATATATATATATATATATATATATATATACTAGCATTTCAATCCGGCGTTGCCCGGGTGTTAGAAGGTGTATGCTGAGCAAAAAAAAAAAAAAAAAGGGTACATTTTTTTAAACTTTGACCCCTATTATGACCCCTTAAAATTTATTGTTTTGGGGTCAAATCGAGTTATTAAGTTAGATCCATGTCCAAGGAACCTATATCTAAAATTTCAAATGTGGAGACCCAAAATTGTTGGAGGAGTTTGGTAGAGTTCTCTAAGGCCAAATCGTTGAAGTTTGACCCCTTAACTGTCAAATTCCTGGCCGAAAACGAATTACAAACATTTCCCCAAATCTCAGTACCCTGTGTATCTAATT